>NC_084487.1:133292665-133592665 GCF_030035675.1 Rhineura floridana | reverse complement strand
ATATTATTCTTCCATATTTCTTTTCTATTTGTTTATCCATAAAACCCAATAAAAAAAATTCTGGTTTTGACTGAATATTTATCTTTAGAATTTTTTGCATCTTCCTACCTATCTGTGCCCAAAATGATTTTGCCTTTTTACATAACCACCACATATGATAAAATGATCCTTCTTGTTGTTTACATTTCCAACAAACATTAGAAACATTACTATACATTTTTGACAACTTTTCTGGAGTCATGTACCAACGGTACATCATTTTATAAAAATTTTCTTTAAGATTATAGCATAGTGTAAATTTCAAACCTTTTTTCCACATATTTTCCCATTGATCCATTTGTATGTTATGACCAAAATTTTTTGCCCACTTTACCATACACTCTTTTACTTGTTCTTCCTCCATATCCATTTTCAATAAGAGTTTATACATTTTCGCAATTATATTTTCATCATTTGTACACAATCCTATTTCAAAATCAGATTTACTTATTTCAAACCCATACATTTTCTTGTCCATTTTATATCTTTCTAACAATTGTAAATAGGCAAACCATTGAAAACTATATCCTTCCTTTGTCAGTTGTTCTCTCTCTTTCATTGTATATTCTCCATGTACATTTTCTAATAGTTCTTGATAAGTTAACCATTTCTCTTTTCCAGTCATTTCTCTTCTATAAAACGCTTCTTGACTTGAGACACATAATGGTATTTTCGAATAAAACCTTGGTTTGTATCTATTCCATATTTTCAACAGAGGACGTCTTATAAAATGATTGTTAAAGTCTACATTTACTTTTACTTTGTCATACCATAGATATCCATGCCATCCCCACTTCAGGTTATGGCCCTCCAAATCCAATAGTCTTTTATTCCTCAATAAAATCCATTCCTTTATCCAGACTAGACAGCAGGCAGCAAAATAAAGTCTCAGATTTGGTAATCCCAGTCCTCCTCTTTCTTTGGCATCTTGTAGTAGTTTAAATTTAACTCTTGGTTTTTTTCCTTGCCATACAAATTTAGAGATATCTTTTTGCCATTGTTTAAAAGGTAAATCAGAGGATATTACAGGTATTGTTTGAAACAAAAACATCATTCTCGGTAATACATTCATTTTTATCACAGATATTCTACCCATTAATGACAGTTGTAGTTTATCCCATCTTAGCAAGTCTTTCTTGATCTCTGTCCATAATTTTTCATAATTATTATGAAACAACTTTGAGTTTTTATTTGTCATAATGATACCTACCCGTGCATTTTGTTTTTGTGGCCTAAATGCAGAATCTTGCATTTGTCTTTATTGAATGTCATTTTATTAATTTCAGCCCAATTTCCTAGTCTATCCAGGTCCCTTTGGATTTTATTCCTGTCTTCCATTGTGTTAGCTATCCCTCCCAGTTTCGTATCATCCGCAAACTTCATAAGGCTTCCCTCCACCCCGTCATCTAAGTCACCGCATTTTGCACCAGCTGCAGCTTCCGGACCAACCTCAAGGGCAGCCCCACATAGAGCGCATTACAGTAATGCAGCCTGGAGGTTACCAGTGCATGGACAACAGTGGTCAGACTATCCCGGTCCAGAAATGGCTGCAGCTGTCTTACCAGCTGAAGCATAAATGTGTATAAATGTGTGGTCTGTGTGAGACCCACTATAGACCACACATGCATCTCTCCCTCTCTCTCTGGCCAAGTACATCTTTCTCAATCACACACACAAAGCAGTCTTGAACAACTCACACATGTTCAGAAAAGTCTCCCCATTGGTGATGGGAGTGCCTGCCACCAGCTCCATGTTGCTGGTCGGCAGGCAACAACCAGGTGAGTGAATGGAATGATTGCCATGGCTCCTTCCAAATAAGAGCCCTTTAGTGGTGCAAAGCAAGTGTGAAGTGTGTGTGTGGGGGGGGAGAGGTATGTATGAATGTGTGGTTTGTGTGCAAGAAGGGATGTATTTATGTAAGAAAAGAGAAAAAGCTGTAGCTGTGTATATGTGAAGTGTATGTGTGAGAGAAGAATGTGTGTCTGTGGTCTGTACGTGTGTAGTGAGTGCATCTGTGTGAGAGAGGCTGTGGGGCAGCCACCTTGTATATTTTTCCTAGTACTGGGGAATGCTCCTTGTTGTTACACTGCAACAGAATCATTGTGTTCGAGGAAAAATCATTACTGTGTCATCTTCACCATCAGGTATAGCAGGACATACCTGAATACAGGAGGGTAACTACGACTTGATAGGTATAACTGAAACTTGGTGGGATGACTCCTATGACTGGAATACAGCAATTGAAGGATATAACTTGTTCAAAAAGAATAAAAGAAAGAGAAAGGGAGGCGGAGTTGCACTATATGTTAAAAATATATATCCCTGCACAGAAATACAGGAGGATGAGCTTTGTAGCCCCACTGAGAGCATCTGGATTAAAATTAATGGGGCAACGAATAGCAAGAACATGGTGGTTGGAGTATATTACTGACCACACAATCAAGGAGAAAATGAGGATGAAACATTTGAAAAACGAATTGCCAATGTTTCAAGGAGGCATGATATAGTAGGGGGACTTCAATTACCCTGATATGTGTTGGGAGACAAATTCTGCCGAACATAGCCTTTCCAAGAAATTCCTGACTTGTGTCGCTGATAACTTTCTCCTACAAAAAGTGGAGGAAGCAACTAGAAGATAAACTATCCTTGACTTGATTCTAACCAACAGAAATGACTTAGTGGATGAAGTAGCAATTATGGGAACTCTGGTGGAAAGGGATTTATACTAGAGTTCTTGATTTAAAAGGAAGCAAAGCCTGAGAGTAGCCATATGTATACCCTGGACATCAGGAATCCGATTTTAATAAACTTAGAACAATGGTAAGTAAGGCCCCATGGCAAGCAATCCTACTCAGAAGAAGAATCCAAGATGGGAGGGGAATTTATAAAAAAGGAAATTCTTAAGGCACAATTGCAAACCATTCCAAAAAGGAAAAAAGGTGGAAGCAGCAGCCAATGTGGCTTCACAAAATGGTGGTTCAGCTACTCAGTGAGGTTGGCAAAATGATAGCAGATGATAAAGAAAAGGTAGAAGTGCTCTCCCAAAAGAGGATCTTTGATCCTCCTGGCAAACGTGAAGTACAAGCTGTAGTGTCAGGATTGCAGCTTGAGATTGATAAACAAATACTCAAAGAATACTTAATTATTTTGAATGAGTTCAAATCTCCAAGGTCTCATCAACTGCATCCTAGAGTAATGAAGCAACTGGCTGAAGAGCTCTCAGAACCACTGTCTGTTATCTTTGTGAAATCATGGACAATGGGTGAAGTGCTGGATGACTGGAGGAGGGTTCATGTTGTTCCTGTCTTCAAAAAGAGCAAAAGGAAGGAATCTGGGAACTACAGACAGTCTGACATCAATCCCTCAGAAAACTCTTGAGCAGATTATAAAGCAGTCAATCTGTAAGCATCTTTAAAACAATGCAGTGATTCCTAGAAGCCAATACAGATTTATCAAGAACAAATCCTGCCAAACTAATCTTATCTCATTTTTTTATTGGGAAACCTCCCTGGTAGATTGTGGGGATGCTGTGGACATAATATATCTCAACTTCAGCAAAGCTTTTAACAAATTACCCCATGATAGTCTGATTAACAAGCCAGCTAAATGGGGCTGGATGGAACAACTAAGTGGATCCACAGTTGGCTACAGAATGATTCTCAAAGAATGCTTATCAATGGTTCCTTCTGAAAGGGGGGGGAGGTAACGAGCGGTATTGCAGGGCTCAATTCTGGGCCCTGTGCTCGTCAACATTTTTTTAATGACTTGCATGAGCAGGTGCAGAGAATGCTTATCAAATTTGCAGATGATACAAAATTGAGAGGGATAGTTAATATCCTGGAGGACAGAAACAAAATTCAAAGGGATCTTGATAGGCTGGAGCATTGGGCTGAAAACAACAGAATGACATTTAACAGGGATAAGTGCAAAGTTCTACAGCGAGGAAAAAGAAACCAAATGCACTGTTATAAAATGGAGGATCTTGGAATTGTTGATCAGAAGCTGAATATGAGTCAACCGTGTGATGTGGCTGTAAAAAAGGCAAATGCTATTTTAGGCTTCATTAACAGAAGTATAGTTTCCAAACTGCATGAAGCAAGGGGTTGGATTTTATGGCATTATAAACCCAACTCTACTATTCTATGATTGTATGACTGCCCATGGTAAGCATGAGGCTGTTGGGAAGTGGGGAGCAGCAATGTCTGCACTCTCTCTAAGTTTGTATCCTGCCACACCCCACAGCAGCCATTTTGTATCATGCCACACCCCACAGCAGCCATTTTGTATCATGCCACACCCCACAGCAGCCATTTTGTATCATGCCATACCCCTCTTCAGCCATTTTGTATCATGCCACACCCCACAGCAGCCATTTTGTATCATGCCACACCCCTCTTCAGCCATTTTGTATCATGCCACACCCCACAGCAGCCATTTTGTATCATGCCACACCCCTCTTCAGCCATTTTGTATCATGCCACACCCCACAGCAGCCATTTTGTATCATGCCATACCCCTCTTCAGCCATTTTGTATCATGCCACACCCCACAGCAGCCATTTTGTATCATGCCACACCCCTCTTCAGCCATTTTGTATCATGCCACACCCCACAGCAGCCATTTTGTATCATGCCACACCCCCATAGCAGCCATTTTGTATCATGCCACACCCCACAGCAGCCATTTTGTATCATGCCACACCCCCATAGCAGCCATTTTGTATCATGCCACACCCCACAGCAGCCATTTTGTATCATGCCACACCCCACAGCAGCCATTTTGTATCATGCCACACCCCCATAGCAGCCGTTTTGTGACTGCTGCACATAACACTTTCTCAAAATTCAAAATGTTCTCACTGGCCCAAAAACATTGGTGGCCTTCACTAGACCATGCCAAAGAATCCTACACATGTTAAGGAGACTAGCACAGACAGGACACACTCTGCTTTGCTGTTGGGGAGAAGTTATGGTCTCCAGAGGACATACCTGACTTGCCCATCCCTCTGCCAAGCTGGATCACTGATCCCAGTGACTCTTCCCTATCCTGCAACCAATAAATCCAGTCATTTACAAATAGGACTTCCTAATATTATTTTTCCTAATACTATTATTTATCGCATATATATCCTTCCTTTCCTCCCAGGCACTCAAGATGGTTTCAACCCAATCTTCCATGTATCCGATATGAAACCTTACCATGTTAAGTCTTATGCAATAAAGATTAGACAGGCACCATCTCTGTTATCTTTTTGGCACCTACTGAAGACCTTCCTCTTTCAACAAGCCTTCTAAGTAGAAACCTTATCCCACTCTGCATCTATGATGGGATTACTTTTTTTAAAAAAAGATGATTTATTTTAATATGTTTTTAACGATGTTTTGTTTTTAAAATGTTTCAGAGTGTTTGAGTGGGTTCCTCCCCCCCCCATCCTAGATTCCTTCTGGGAGGAAGGGCGGGATATAAATTGATTAAATAAATAAACAAATAAATATTTTTCCCCTAGCTGCGTACCTCAGCTACTTCCTCCTATGCAGATCCAGGGTCACAACAAATACCATGTGCATCATATCATGCACTCTAAAAAGATTCAGGGGCTGTTTCATTATCTCATTGACTGGGAGAGCTATCGGCCTGGGGATCACTCCTGAAAACCTGCAGAAAATGTGCACACCTTCCACTGTTCCTACTGTCAACCCTAATGTATAAAGATGTGGTGGGCCCCACTCTGGTATGAGGAGCAGTATAGTCAGGAGCTGCTGGATCCATGTACAGCTCTCCTGTATGGACAACTATTGGAGAGCAGGTGGCAGCTTTTCAGCAGACTGCTACTGAATCCAGATGGAAAATGATCCCGCAAATACCTTGGCTCCAAGCAGTTTGATTTAAAACCAGCACCTTGAATTCAGCCTGGAAATGCACTGGAAACCAGTGCAGATCTTTTAGGACTGGTTTTAGGACAGAATTCTGGCCTCCATCCATCAGTTTTACTGGTATGTTCTGAATCAACTGATGTTTCCAAACTATCTTTAAGGGATGGTCCATATATATATATATATATATATGGGGATACATCTGTAGCAAGGCTACATCTGTCTAGAAGGGTCCACAGCTGGTACACTAGCCTGAGCTGGTGAAAGGTGCTTCATTCCACACATCCAAAAAAGTTTGTGAACCCCTTAAGATTATCACATATTTCCAAACTAAAATGTTAATAGATCCTAATATAACCCCATAATCCTAGATAAAGATATCCTAAAGATATATATATAAACAAATGACACAAAAACATGATGCGTTTTCAACATTTATGTATCCACATTTATGCATGATTCGACTGTCGATATCCAGGTGTGAAAGAGTACAGTAGTACTCCAAAACCATAAAAGGTAATGCAAGACCATCCAGAGTCAACAAAATACCACACCCCATATCTATTGAACCATAAATTATTATTTATTAATTACCCACACTTCAACATAAAGGTTCTCAGGCCAGTAAGAGCATTTTTGTCTTACCTAGACTGAGTTTCAGTTTGTTTGCTCTCATCCAGACCATTACCAATTCCTGCCATTGTGTCAGGCCCAGGATGCGACTCAGGAACCAGACCAGAGGTTGTAGTTAATTCGTGTTTTATCAGAGTAAGGTCCAACAAAGACTGCGCTTTCTCATGAAGCAATACAGGGATACAGGTCCTGCGACCTTGGGAGAAAGCTGACAGAGCAAGGGGCTGCTTCCCGCCTGTTCTTTAAGAAGGGGCTAAACGGGCGCGCAACCTTTCGCTCCTCCTTAACTCCCCCTCAGGTACTGCCCGCCTTCCCCCCCTTCTCTCCTGTCTTTTCAACCGTCTGCGTGTGCGTGGTGAGGGGGGAGGCATCACCTCCTCCTCTTCTGAAGTGTCCGATTCCCCTATGGGTGATAAAGGAGGAGCTGAGGGTAAACCATCTCTCCGCCTTTCTGCTGTGATCAGCCCTCCCTCTTGCTCTGAGCTGCGGAGAAGGGAGGGCCTGGGAATGTCTGGGGGGGATTCTAAAACTTCAAGGCTCTCAGGCTCCCCGTTGCTAGGCGACCCTATCTCTGGCATGTCCTCTGTTTCGGCTTCGCTCCACAGAGGGTAAGTTCCTCCCTCCTCCCTCTGCCAGCCATTTGAATCCTCTTCTGACAACCCCCCAGGAGCCCAGCTCATCCTCCCGACACATTGCTTCAACACTTCCACTGATTCTTCTGATGTAAAGGAGAAGGTTGTCATCTACACAAACTCACCCAGCAGTTTCATGTAGATCTTAAATGGCATAGGTATTAAACATTCGAATCTGTCTAGGTCAGCCTTTCCCAACTAGTGGGCCACCAGATGTTGTTGGACCACAACTCCCATCATCCTCAGCCGGCATTGCCAAAGATGGGAATTGTGGTCCAACAACATCTGGTTTTCTTTGTGCTTATTGTATATTGAAGTTTTACTGTTGTGAACCGCCCAGTGAGCTTCGGCTATGGGGCGGTATAGAAATTTAATAAATAAATAAATAAAATAAATAAATAAATCAGAGCCCAAAAGGCATGGTACAAACTATAGTTTTTTAGCACTGGCTTCTGAGAAATATCCACTGAGTAGAACCACTGTAAAATGGTACCCCCCATTCCCATCCTAGACAGGTGATCCAGGAAGAAGCCATGGGCCAATAGTATCAAAAAGTTACCATGTGATTCTGGTGAACAATTTGTGCTATTTCTGTTACATTTACTTTTCCATCAGAACAATCAAGGTAGTTTCAGTGGCAAAACCAGGCCAGAATCTGGGTTGAAATGGGTCTAGGTAATGGAGGTGTAGAAGGATCAAAGTAGATGCCTTCTACTTGTAGAGTACACACTTATATCTCAAATGAATTGGGTATTTTTAAAAAAAATTTTACAGGTAATCGACCTAGTAGGAGATCCAACTTCTAATTTCAAATGCATAAAGTAATTCCAAGATCCTCTGTGGCACAGAGTGGTAAGCAGCGGTAACGCAGCCGAAGCTCTGCTCACGGCCGGAGTTCGATTCCAACGGAAGGAGGAAGTCGAATCTCCGGTAAAAGGGGTCGAGGTCCACTCAGCCTTCCATCCATCCGTGGTCGGTAAAATGAGTACCCGGCATATGCTGGGGGGTAAAGAAAGGCCGGGGAAGGAACTGGCAATCCCACCCCATATATACGGTCTGCCTAGTTAACGTCGCAAGACGTCACCCTCAGAGTCGGAAACGACTCGCACTATAAGTGCGGGGACACCTTTACCTTAAAATAATTCTATGAGGTCCTTTGGAACAGTAGAATCAATTTGTCCTATGCACATGTTAAAATGCATTTATCCAGGACTGTAGGCTGTTCATAGCATGTCACAGACTGAAATTCTAATTATTGCATCTATTTGTGTGACACACATTGTTTCATCGCATATGCTCTGAGTGGCTTAAACTTTTATATTGTTATGGAATTACCATCTGATTATGGGAACAGAGGTATCACTGTGAGTTTACCTTGAATAAACACAGCTGGATCACAAAAGAATGTGAATGGCTTGAATGACAAGCTGATGTTCTTTAATGGCTCAGGATTTCCACACATACACACTGAGAACTAAGGAGATGTTGGGTTTTATGACATAAAAACAACTGTAGTTCTATCTCTAAGCAGAATAAAATTGGCGAAATGGAATTGATTTCTAACCAACCACCTCACCCCACACATAGCCTAGCTGAATAAAAGAAACAGAGTCTCCTTTAGTAAAAAGTAAATAAAGTAATCTTTACTCACTACCTTTCATGCATCAGTGATACAAGCTTAGCTTGGGGAGAAAGATGAAGCATAAAGATAGTAGGTTCAGTCCATGATTTGGATGTTCTTGCAGAGAAGCCTCTTGTGGCTTCTCTCTCCTGTGGCTAATGGAGGATATGCAAAAACTCTTCAGTCACAAAGGGGAAGAAAGGAAAGGAGAAAAACAGGAAGTTACATCACAGTAAACAAACACAAAGCTGTCCCCAAATCTAGCTAGAGGGGACAACTCCCTCCATTTGTACTAAAACATACAAGCTTGCTTGTTCCCAAAAGGAGAAGCTGCCTCTCACTTTCTGGAGGTCTTCAAGCAGAAGCTTTCAGCGATGCTGTGGCTCTAGATTTTCTGAATTGAGCCAGGGTTGGATTAGGTAGCCTACCAGGCCCCCTCCAGTTCTATAATTCTATTATTCAAATGTTTAGACCAGCCTTTCCCAACCAGTGTGCCTCCAGATGTTGTTGGACCACAATTCCCATCTTTCCTAACCATTGGCAATGCTGGCTGAGGCTGATGGGAGTTGTGGTCCAACAACATCTGGAGGCATACTGGTTGGGAAAGGCTGGTTTAGACCATCAGATGCACCCAGACAATTCACCAGACCCTTCTATGTATGTACACTCCAAAACCTTTTTAATTGCCCTCAGAAATATTAAGACATAAGTCCTTCTCCCATTCTTTTTGGAAAGAATTATTTTTAACATTAGATTAACAACAGTCTTAACTAATGTTGGTGCTGTATTGTGGCATCTGTTTCAGAAGGTGTGTGACAGAGGTATTTTTCTTACAGAACAGTATGCGGAACATGTGGCCCTCCAGATGTTGTTGGACTGTAGCTCCCATCATCACTGACTATTGGCCAGGCTGGCTAGAGCTGAAGGGAGCTGGAGTCCAACAACATCTGGAGGGCCACAGGTTTCCCATTCTGTTGCAGAACCTAGTTTTGTGAGTTGTATAGTTCATTTTCCAGGCTGTTGCAAATTGAAATTTTCAGTTCCTTAGAATTATCCTGAGTGTTAAATATTTTATTGAGTGAAATCTTTTTAAATTGTAGGCCAGTTTTTGTTTGGTCGGAAGACATCTGTTTGTGAGATACAAGAATGTGAAACTGAAAATGTGTATCAGTCTGAATTAAAAGGAAACAACATGGAAAGCAACGAGGAAGATCAATTCTCAAATCTTATGGAGAGGCTTGGAGCTGACAATGTCTTAGAAGAGTAAGTACTGCCACTAAAACATTGGAGAAGCAGGAAAATCACATGGTGCAGCTCTTTCTGGAGTTGCTTGACATCTGCTGCATTGGGTAAATTAAAGGTCTATATCTGCTGCTCCTACCATAATTTTGTGAGGACTCTGGTATAAGCAACAATATTCCAGTGCACTTTTGTAGCCATGTACCTACACCTGTATCTGTAAGGCAGGTTTGAACAACTTGTAGGTCACTGAGCTGAATGTTACATATTGTGGCTTGTTAGGGTCTTAATAACCTTATTTTTTGCAGTTTCAGGCTGACAGCAAAGTGAGGAGGTTTATGGAGAGACAGGTGGGTAGAATTCTACCCACTAATGGAATCCACTGGATTCCTGAATGCCCTGGGAGAGTTCCCAGTAGATAGAGCAGATAACCCTGTTGAAGCCATTGTCGCATTGTGGAACAGTGAGGTGCGTTGAGCTCTTGACATGGTGGCTCCTGAGCACCCTGTCCAGCATTGTGGAGCCCGGTTTACATTTTGGTACACAAGTGAGCTAAGGGCAATGAAACAAGCTGAACAACAGCTAGAGTACAAGTGGTGAAAGATGTGCTGTGAGGCTGATGGGGCATGAGGAAAACATAACTGTGCCTATTGTGTGGTGGTGAAGGCCCATTTCTCTACCACCATCACATCCTCAAGTAGCCATCCAGTGGAGCTTTTCTGTATTGTCAGGTCTGTTGACATCAATTCCAGGAAATGGAGTTTTAGACCTTTTGGAGGCCCACTGCTGAATTGTTTGCAAGTCACTTTTGAGGGTAAAGTTGCTCGCCTCCGTAGCAATCTTGATGCCTCATCCACATCTACTGTAGTCCCCGTGAGGTGTCCAGTGCAATGTCTGCTGCAACTTCGTGGGATTGGTTTCAGTTGATGTGGCCTGATGACATGAACAAGGTGCTTGCGACAATGTGGTTGGCAACATGTCCTCTTGATCCTTGCCCTTCTTGGCTTATTAAAGCTTGCAGAGGAGATTTGACCAAGTGGATCCAGGGTGTAGTCAATGTGTCGTTGGAGAGAGTGGTTCCAGCCACCATGAAAGAGGCAAAGATCCAACCGCTCCTGAAAAAGCCTATGCTGGACCCATTGGTTTGTGACAACTACTGCCCAGTCGCAAATACCCTCTCTTTAAAGATGATTGACAGGGTTGTGGCACAGCAATTGCAACTACTCTTGGATGAAACAGATTATCTTGACCCATTCCAATCTGGGTTCAGGCCTGGTTATGAGACTGAATTGGCCTTGGTTGCCCTGATGGATGAGCTTTATCAAGGAAGGACAGGAGAAGTGTAACCCTGTTGAACTCTCAGTGGCTTTTGATACTATTGACCATGGTATCCTTCTGAGCTGACTTGGTGAGATGGGTATCAGAGGCAGTTTTACAGTGGTTCCAATTCTATCTCCAAGGTTGTTTTCAGAGACTAGCATTGTGTGATTGTCTTTTGACACCCTGGCAGTTGTGCTCTGGGGTGCTGCAGGGTACCATCTTGTCTCCCATGCTGTTTAACATCTATACAAAGCCCTTGGGAACAGTCATCAGGAGATTTGGGGCGAGGTGTCAGCAGTATGCTGATGATACCCAGCTCCACTTCTGTGTAACATCTGAATCAGGAAAGGTCATGCAAGCCCTGGAGTGGTGCCTGGACTCTGTAGTGGGCTGGATGAGGGCCAATAAACTGAGCCTGAATCCTAGCAAGATGGAAGTGCTGTGGGTTAGTGGTTCCTGAGTGTGGATATTTGGTCAGTTGACTGCTTTGGATGGGGTTGTACTCCCACTGAAAGAGCAGGTTTGTAGTCTGGGGGTGCTCCTGGATCCATCTTTGTCATTAGAGACCCTGGTGACCTCAGTGGCTAGGAGTGCTGTTTACCAACTTCGGCTGGTAAGGCAGCTGTGGCCGCTTCTGGACTGGGATACCTGACCACTGTTGTCCATGCACTGGTAACCTCCAGGTTGGATTACTGTAATGTGCTCTATGTGAGCCTGCCCTTGAGGTTGGTCTGGAAGCTATAGCTGGTGCAAAATGCAGTGGTGTGACTGCTCACTGGGGCAGGGTATCGCCAACATGTCACCCTGCTGCTGAAAGAATTGCAGTGACTGCCCATTAGCTACCAGGCATGCCCACATGTATTCAATGGGGCTTACTCAGACGGGGAAGCATGAACAGGACTGCAATTCAGTGATAAGGAACTTCACTCACCCAATCCAAATTTCAGAATCATGCCACTTTACACTGTTTTGCAACTGTTTTATACTTGTTTTATGGTTATTGGATTTTAAATGGCTTTATTTCTTGTTGTGAGCTGCCTTAGTTTCCAACCCTGCCTCACAGGATTGTTGGAAAGATTCCATATACACACACACTGGAGATGTAAAAATACATACACCCCATATAATAGTTTATTGTCAAAACTAGTTGGCCATTGCAGAACATTTTTTTTTAAAAAAAATCAGTTTCTTGCCAAACAAAAGCACTGACACCTAAGTAAGTCCTGCCTAACTGCTTAAAAAAAGGATCTGAGGGGGAGAGTAAGATTTACAACACAATTCTTTTCTATGCTCACTCAAAAGTCCCATTGATTTTCAGCACAATCCTAGCCATGTCTACTCAAAAGTAAATCCTACTGAATTCGACTTCCGGGAAGGGTGACTTCGCTTGTGCCTGCTTTTGAGACGGGCTCCCGCCTCAAAAGAAGCTTATTCAGATATAAATCAGTCAGAACATTTTTCATTTTGACTGATGAAATTTCTCCCGGGCAGGGAGAAACGTAGAGATCAACCTCAAAAGCCTGTTTTTGTTGGGAGGACTGGATTTCATTAATTTATGAGAAAAGGTCCAGCCAGCAATGCCGGACGGACTTCCGAACAAGCTCTATCTGTTTAATGCGATACGTTTATCTTTTCTTCAAAGAGAAAACAGACTAACAGGCAAGCACCCTTCTTTCTATTATTTTTTTTACTTGGTTTAAATTGTTGCAGCAAAAAGAGATTTGTCAATTTAATCAGCTTTAAAGAGCTTCTGGGTGAGCTATAACTCTTCTCTGTTATTCATGAAATTAATAGCTTATCTCTGTTTCTATTGCAAAAAGCTGTCCTGGAAGTGCATTCTAAAGATATACACAGAAGAGGGATTTCTATTCCGAGGAACATTATATTGTCTGGGACTATTCTCTTTTTGGTCTATTTTATTTTGACGAATCTGCTTCTTCACGACGCCACTAACTGTTTTGATGCTGGGAACTAAATTTGTTTTGTATTCTTGAACATAGAGAGATAAGGCAGGCTGCTCTGTTTATACTGTGATGTCATCAAGCCTGGAATATTAACCCAATTGTTGCTGAAATAAGAAGTGGTTCTTCTTTATTTTTGTTTTGCTTTGTTTTCGTGGTTTTAAAAAAGGCAATCAAGAAAGTGGCTGAGAATCTGGAAGTAATTATGTTTCAGAAAATAATGGATGAGATTGAGATAACAAAACAAACCCTGCGACAGGGCAGTAAGGAGCTGAAAATTGAACTGAGCAAAATGACGCAGGAGCTTAAAGAAATAGGGGATCCTGTGAAAGAGGAGAATGAGATCAGAGATGAGAAAAGAAAAAATAAAGGGAAGATACAAGCCCTGGAGATTGGAACAAATGTGGAATTGGAAAAAGATCTGGAGTTTATGGATATTAGAAATAAAATCTACTGTTTGGAATTTAACGTTATCTCTGAAGAAATTAATGAAGATATTAGAGATAAAGTTATCAGTGGCTTGGAAAATCTTCTGGACTGGAATGACGTGATGGAGCTTGATATAGAGAAAATCTATGGAATTAACAGCAGCCATGTGACAATGGAAAAACTCTCAAGAGATGAGCCAGTGCATTTTGTAAAAAAGAAGAACAGAGATATGACTTTACAACAATATTTCAGCAACTTATTCAGAATTGATGGCAAGAAAATATTTGGGATAGAGGAAATTCCCATCAGACTCTTATTATATGACTATGGCTATGACAGCAAGATTATTATGGAATACTGATAATGGAAGATTGGACACTGAAATTACTGGACTTAACAGGAAGATGGAAGATGGAATTAATAGGGATAATGGAATAATGGCTATTGAAATTATTGGACCTAACAGATTTTGATGAGATGGATTAATCGATATGTTTATTTGGACTATGGTTATGACAATAAGATTATTATTATTATTAACGAGATGGATTAATCGACATGTTTATTTGGAGAAAAATTGATAGATATATTTCTTAAAGAATTGAAACCTCTCTTTGACTTTTTGTGGAAAGAATAAAGTAATGTTTATGAGATTTGATGATTAATTAAGATAACTACTGGAGGAAAGTGATTTTATAATATAATTTAAGAGACAGGATTGTTATATATTGTAGACCTACAACTGATTTGATCTGCGACAAATGGGAAGTCAACATTTTATTTTTTTGTTTAATCATTTTTGTTTTGTTTTGTTTTTTGTCTTTGAATGTTTTATGATTTTGTTTTGTATGTTTTATGAAAATTTGAATAAAAATTATTGTAAAAAAAAAAAAGTAAATCCTACTGAATTCAATGGGGTTAACTCCCAGGTAAGTGGAATTAGCATTGCAGCTTTACTCCCAGAAAAACTTGATATTGAGAAGGTTTTCAAAACAGGTTATGAATAAGACAAATAAACTGCCCTCTTCAACAGTCCTGTAACATTTAAACTAGTTTGACTCCTTAATTAGAATGTATAACACTGCAGCATGTACGCTTTTTAAAACTTCAGTTCAAAAATTATTTGAAAGATAAAATGTATAATATGCAATTTTTGCAAGTAATTAAAGAAAACCTGCATGCACACTTTTATTATAATTATAACTAAAATTGTTTACTGTGTATGCCCACCAAGATCCTACTGTGATCTTCTGTTGTAGTGCAATCCTATACATAGTTTCTCAGAGGTAAGTCCCAATCCTTTACAGATATAGTACTCTTTATGCTGCTGAAAGCTATAAATTTACTGAATTCCTGATCTGAGACAAGCAGAAAAAGGAAACTCTTGTCAGAACTTGAAATGGGGTTTAGGTATTGCCAGGGGTCAACAAATCTTGTTAATCACAACCCTGACTTCACTTATTGGCTAAAAGCCTGAAAGGGCAGGGATTAGAGCAGCTGGTACTAAGAGAAGTTGCACGGGGGCACTGTTGTTATGGTTTATATCTTTTGAATCAGACCACCTAGAAACTTTTTTTAAAATTTGAAAGCTAAGAGTCCGCAGATTAAGGTGACTCACCTGGAGATCTGAGTGAAAACTGGACACCGGGCAACCCTATTGCGGGGCTAGATTTATGTAGTGACTAGGCAGCAGCTGGGTAAAGTTGCAGAAGCCATGTTGCCTCTGAGGAGAACAGGGCAGAATCCACTATGGCCAGTGAGCCTGCAGTTGCCATAGTAACCCCTGGAGAATCAGAAGAGAATCAGTTTTGCCAGTTCTAAATATATCTGATGGAGAAAAGACACTGGAGATGAGCCACACAGAGACTTAAGTTGAAGTGTCTTAAAAGAGCAAGGCTTACAACAAAAAATTCTTTTCACTGAGACCATGGAGAGCAAATAATACAGAGTAATGGGTTACCAGTAGACAGTGGTTGCCTAAGAGGAGAGAATTCAATTGTGAACCAGTTAATTGATAGTGCCTGCCAAATGTAGATTAAGACCTTTAGAAATGGCACTTGATGTTCCATGCACTGGACATTTGAGAGTGAAAAAACTATTGGCCTCACAAAGCCAGGAATGTGAACAGTTACTGTTTGCCATGCTTGGTATGTCAAAAGATGGGGAAGTGTGGGATAAAGAAGTCGGCTCCACTTAAACTTCTCCCTATTACTGGCTTAGTATTTTATATAGTGGGGATGGATATTGTTGGTCCAGGGCCCATGAGAGGGTGCAGGGGGTACATCTTACCTGGGCCTGGTGTCAAAAAGGAGGCCTGGGAGCCAAAGGAGGGGAGCTCCCTTTTCCTCCCTTTGTTATGTCATTTCCTGCTGGCTCCCATTCTGCAAGCCTGCTACATTTTTTTTTCTTTCCACCCTTAATTGTGCAAAAAGCATAACATTGTTCAAACAAATATTTGTATTTCTGTTGGATTCTGCAAATACAAATAATCATTTTTTATTAAACTTACTCTGGAAGAAACTGAGCATGCTCGGTGGCCAAGGTAACAAGAGCAAGATATACTTTGACCTTAAGAGGGTGTGGTCATTAGGAAGCAAGATTAACCCTTCCCCTTTAGTATGAAAGGAAAAATGCGGTTTGAGGGCTCATATAAGGTAAGCAGTGTGAACCTTTAAACCCTATCACGATGAGAAAATCATCTCTCCAAAATGTATTCTCACAAATCAGGAGCCCAGAAAAGAAAAGACAAGAAAGAATGAGAGGAAAATGAAAAAAGGGGTCAACAAACGCTCTTTCAATTTGGATTAAGCGCAGCTTTAAAAAAATTTTCATTGAACTCACCTACAGAATTAGAGTATGAAGAAACTGTTGGAAGCATCATCCCAAAACAAGGAGCAGTTGATTTGGGTAATCATGCACAGTATTTTGATGAAGGGGCCGATGCAGAAAATGAAAATGGAAAACAGAAAGAAACAGACATACAGACGCATGTGGAAGTGAATTTGGAAGATGAGAGGAGTAATCATAATGTAGGCCTTGACATTGGATGTATCACAACCGAGTTTCTTATGAATGGTCACATCTCTGTGCCTAAAACATTCCCAAAAGAAACCTGCAATCAAGTGTTCCCAGAAAGCATACTGAAATTTCAAAGCACTAATGGAGAACTACATGTAAGAGACTGGCTTGTCTGGAGTCAACAGAAACAAGCTTTATATTGCTTTCCAAGTCGATTATTTTGGCACAAGACAGTCAAGACTAGCACTTCTGCGTCTAAGTCTGCACTGGTATCTGCTGAAGGCTGGGATTCTAATGGGAAGTGGCGGAAACTTTCCTACAGGATCCCAAAACATGAAAAAGGCAATAGTCACAGAGAATACCTAGCTTGGCGAGAACTAGAAAGGCGCCTGCTGTCTGAGACAGGAGTTGACATCATCTTAGAAGCGTCGAATCAAAACTGAAGCTGTGAAATGGTACAACCTTTTAAAGCGCATCATCGATGTTGTACTCTTCTTGGGAGAAAGTGGTCTAGCATTTACTGGTTCATCCCATCAAATTGGTGATTTAAACAATGGAAACTTTTTAGGACTCATTGAGCTGCTCTCCAGATAGGACCCCATCCTTCAGGAACATGTGCTAAGTGTAGAGGAGTCACAGAAAAGGAGTGAGCGGCTTCACGTTCATTATCTGTCCCCTGACTCACGAAATGAATTTATTGCAGAATGCTCAAATCTTGTGAAACAACACATTTTGCTTGAGAGGCAATCTGCAAAGTACTTTGCAATAATAGTAGATTCCACACCAGATTCTTCCCATATTGAACAAACAACATATCTTTTGAGATCCGTACTTTTAGAAGAAACGCAGTATGAGATTCAAGAAAGATTTCTCAAGTTTGCAGATTGTAGCAACAAAAGAGGGGAAGAAATTGCTCAGTTGATAACTGATACATTGAAAGAAGATGCTATTCCTCTCAGTGTTTGTAGAAGCTCAAGGCTATGATAATGGGGCAAATATGGCCGGAAAATACAACAGCGCACAAGCAAAAATACAAGAACAATGCTCAACAGCAATTTTTGCACCTTGCGGTTGTCACACACTCAACTTATGTGGAAATGATGCTGCTGAATGCATACTTGAAGCAATAACCTTTTTCGGAACAATTCAAACTGTGTACCACCTGTTCAGTTCCAGTGCTAAGCAGTGGGAATTACTACAAAACCGTATTGGTTGTTCTCTTCATGGTATGTCTGAAACAAGATGGTCAGATTGTGTTGAATGTGTAAAGCCTTTTGCAGCTCACTTGCCTGGCATTAAATTAGCACTGGAAGACCTCTTAGAACTAAATTTGACAGCCAAAACAAGAAATGAAGTCCATGGAGTTTTATTATATGTGACATCTTTTGCCTGTGTGTTAATGTCAGCCGTGTGGTACAAAATATTAGCTGGCATAGATATTTGCAACAAGGTCATCCAAGCTAGAGATGCCACACTGGATGTTGAAGTAGCAAACATAGAAACTCTCCTCACAGAGGTGACAAAACTTCAAAAGAACTGGACATGCATGTGGAATGAAGCCAAATTGGTTGCGTCAAACCTAAATATAGAAATAAAACTCTCCCGTAGATGTGATGGAGTTAGGCGCAAGAGGGCAAGGCCGCATGATGACAGCACACCTGATGCTAACTTGGAAGAAATGAATGACACAGATGATACTCCAGAAGAGGCCTACTTCAGAAATTGTGTGTTTTACATTTTGGTAGACAATGTTATAGCAGGATTAACTGCCCGCTTCAATGCTGTTAAGCAGTTGGCAGAAAAATTTGATTTCTTGTGGAAATATCTCACCATGTCCGAAAGTGATGTGGAGAGAAAAGCTTTATCTTTATCAGAGCAATATCCTGCTGACCTTAATGGTGATGATTTTGGAAAAGAAATGCAACATTTACCCTCAGTACATAAAGCAAATTTTGTAAATGCACAGTTAAAGCCATTAGATCTGTTGAACTTGTTAACAGAGTACAGACTTGGTGACCTGTTTCCAAATGTTTGTGTTAGCTTAAGAATACTATTAACAATTCCAGCAACAGTAGCTTCTGGAGAGAGGTCATTTAGCAAACTTAAGCTAATTAAGAATTATTTAAGGTCTACAATGTCTCAGGAACGTCTTGTGGATTTGGCCAGGCTACATATTGAATCAAACATTGCCAGAACAATTAATTTTCATGCTGTGATTTGAAATTTTTCACAAAAAAAGGCCAGGAAAACTCTTTTTTTTAAGTCAATAGTAAGTTTATCTACCTTATTTCAATGTGAATTCTTTCTCCTTATCTGTATTGTAGCATAAACAAAGATGTTCAAATCAAATGTGCTTTCTTATCTCTGATCCTCTTTTATTTTATTTATATTTATTTATATTTATCGTGGAGGGAGTATAAGAGCATAAGGCCTTAAATGCAGAAAATTAACAGAGCGCTCCACTCCACCCCTCTCTCGTCTTCCATATCCTTTTTGACCTTACAGGCTACAGCTCATGGCATAAAACCGTAGTGGATAAAAACAGAATGACTAATGGAGAAGGGAAGGGCCCCCAATGAAACTTTTTACCCCCTGATAAAATTCCTCTCAGAGGCCCTGTGTTGGTCCATTTGTCCATTCTTCTAAGCATGGCTGAAAATACATATTGGTGGTAGTGGATTACACTACCAGATATACAGATGCAGAGGCCTTGAAATTTGTAGATGCTCAAGCAGTGGCTGAAGTCCTCCCAAAGATTTTTATGAGATTGGGATCAACTAGCATCATTTCAACAATAGATTTATGTAAAGGATTTTGGCAGATGGAACTGGAGAAGCAATGAAGGTGTAAAACTGCTTTTAATACCTCAGTTTAGATTAATTAACTATGCTCTCTTTTGGCCTAAGGAATTCACCTGCATCCTTTCAAAGATTGAGTAACACCAACTTAACTGACATGTCAGCCTTCACTGCGGCCTGTATAGATGATGTTGCTATTTTCAGCAAGTTGTTACCAGGCATTTGCAACATATGACTTACAAAATTACCTTGATAGAATGGAAAACTGAGCCAAATCTAAAAAAAAATATACAATTAACATAAACAAATGCAAAGTTCTTTGTGTTTGTGTGTAGAATCAAATACACAGGTATAGGTTAGGAAATACCTGGCCTGTGTTGAGCCCCAGCTCTCCCTCGAAGGGCAGGGAGGGGGAAGGCATGAGTTGCAGGCACCTCAACTGCCCGAAGGTGAGGAAGATCCAGCTGTTGTTGTGTCTACTCCAGACCTTGAGGAAGAGCGCAATTTTGTCACCCTGCCAATTCCCACGGAAAACCCAGCCCCCGTTGGGGACAACGCTCAGCCTTCAAGCACCCCCACGGAGTCGTTAGGGGAGGATTCTGAGAGAGCAGTAACTCCTCCTTCACCAAGCCGTGAATTAGCAGTAACTCCCCCTTCGACCCACAGTAACTTAGAGATGCCTGATGCTTCCCAGCCCTCTACTTCCTTGTCTGTTGATAAGGACCCTGTTTTGTCAGATGATCCCGTGGAGGCTCACCCCCCCTCATTGTGCTCCCGACGGCAGGAAAAGCATACCGGGCAGAGGGCGGGGGGGGGTGAAGGAGTGAGAGATTGCTCTCCAAGACTTTCACTATTTAAGTCTGCTGCATCTGAGGGGGGGCGTTGAGTCAACTTTCCTTTTACGTCACAGAGCATGACTAGAGAATAGTTAGGGATTTCTAGTGAGTTATTGTAGGGTTTTCTATGAAGCGCACTTCGTTTGATGTTTCTGTTACTTTAATAAAATGAGATTTAATTGCACCCGTGTCTCAGTTTCGTGGTTCCGACTCTGGACGGGACAGCCTGGAAGCAATTTATGTAAAAAGGACATCAGGATTGTAATCAGTCACAAGCAAAACATGAGCCAGTAACTGTGTTGTGGCTGCAAAAAATATTATGTAATATTATGCTGCATTAATAGAACATCAGTATCTGAGTGGCACACCTTTAGAAGGCTATAGACAAATGGGGACAGGTTTGGAGGAGGGCAGCAAAGATGTTCAGGGCATGGCAAATAAGTCCTGTGAAGAAGGAACTTGTTGAAGCAACTGGTATGTGTAGCATGAAGGAGATAAATCTTGGAGGGAGGCATGATAGCACTTTGCAAATACCTGAACCATTGTCAACTCAGAAGAGCACATGGACTTGTCAGCTCTGCTAGACGGAAGGACTACATCAAATGAGCTTAAGTTACAGGGGGACAGGTTTCTGTTGATGAATAGGAGAAACTTTTTAATGGTAAGGGTTTGACAATGGAAACTATTTCCTAGGGCAGAGGTGGATCTGCAATACTAGCTTCCTGGCAGTGGTGTTGCACCTATTTACAAGCCACTGGTGAGGCTGGGGCTGCACATGTTTCTGCCTTTGACAGGGTCCCTCACTGAAGTTGGACATTCATCTTTTGGGAATTCTCTAGATTTCCTGCATCAAACAAGGGGGCAAGACTAAACAGTCTACAAGGCTCCCTCCAATTCTATGATTCTGTGGCAGAAATGAAAGACAGAGAAAAGTTGAGAAAACAGATGAGAAAGCGAGCCAATTCATTACTATTAGACAGCATCAATCTGCTGTTAGATACATAACTGGTCAAAACAAATTCTGAAACTGCATGCTGAATGGATTTTAAACAATAACAGCAAAATAGAGAGTGATGAATTTTGACAAAATCTTACCTTCAATTTCTCCTTTTGCCAGTTATGTTTTGGATGGGTATCAAAATGATCACTTCAGTCTAAAATGTTCAAACTGTTATAACAGCCATTTTTGGGGGTAACTTTTATCAAACTATGACATGATGCCTCTCACAAGGCCAGTTTTCCCTTCCAACTTTCATATTGATAGGATAAATTTTCTTGGTTTTATAATTTTATCATGGTGGTATGCTGAAAAAACCAGCTGTCTTTAATATATTGCTGCTGCTGTAGAAGGGTAATAAGGCTCAAACTTTCTTTTAAAAATACATTTGCATAAAACAGTAGTCATATCTGCAATAATGATATGATTCTAACTTTGTTGTAAAGAATGCTGAAACTTTTGCTACTACTTGAACCCTGCCAGTAAAATGAATATCTTTTTCTTTCTTCAGTGAGAGTGATGTAAAGCAACTCTGGTTGCACCTTAGAAATGACGAACCACATTTACTTTTCGGTTTTGAAGAATTCCTGGCAAGAGTTTTCTCTCAGCTCCAAGAAGCTGATAATGAAAAGAGTGAGTTGGAACGTGTCCTGAAAAGGTTAGTGCTTATCTAATGGTATTGTGTGCTGTTCTTTCACTTATATTCACAAAGATTCTGTTTATCAAGTAACATCCTTAGAAAGATAGATCATTTTAGTTAATAGGTGTTGTAAGGTAAATACACTAACACATACACACAGAGAGAGACTTAAGAATAACAGTACTTGTAACAAATATTAACATATTTATCTTTCCTTATTTGTGAAGTTGGGTGGCTTCAAAAGAAGACTAGACAAATTCATGGAGGATAAGACTGTCAGTGGCAACTGGCCATGATAGCTGTCCTCTGCCACCATAGTCAGAGGCAGCATGCTTCTGAAAACCAGTTGCCAGCAGCCACAGGAGGGGCGAGTGCTCTTGCACTCAGGTCCTACTTGTGGGCTTCCCACGGGCATCTGATTAGCCAGTGTGAAACCAGGATGCTGGACTTGATGGGCCACTGGCCTGATCCAGCAGGCTCTTCTTATGTTCTTATGACTAAGGTTTGAATTTGGCAGCTCAAAAGATGTTCAATTGTGTCATATAGTCAAATATTCAAGTACTGTCAAATAGTCAAACATTTAAGATTAAAATATTTAAGCATTAATATATTAAAACTGTAGCAGAGAGAATAAAGCTAGTAACAGAAACTATCATCTTTCAGAATTCCCTTCCAGAAGCTTAATACATCACTATTGGGCCAGATCAGAGGGGAGCCTTCCTCCCCACAGCTAGTGCAAGGCTCAATGCTTGCCCTGACCCCCATACGTTTAAGAATGTATACACAGTAATAACTGCTTGTGCAAATTTGCTTTCCCTGGATTTCTTGTATTTCTGCTCTTGTTCTAAGATGCCTGCAGTTACAACACATGGCCAATTGAGAAGCTGGGCTCATTTCTAAATTGGGAGGAGTGAGGGTAAAGTTGAAGGGTGCATGCATGTATGATTCAGAATCCTGCAGGCCTAATGAGCAACAGGTCCCACTCTTGTCATTGTTCTTGCATCCTGAAATTAAAAGGTTGGCTTCCAATTACATAGGAACATTCTAACTTTTTTGCATATTTGCCAGTATTTTGCTAAGATCAAGCAACAGGTAATCAACAGACAATATCTGAGCAGTCATCTGACCAGACTCCTTCCTAACCCTAGTCATTTGTGAAATACATAGCTATTATTTTATTCTTTTTCAACAAATAGGTAGGTACAGATGCACCAATAACTCAAATATGTTTGCTTTAGCATTTGTGGCTTTTGTTATCTCATGGCTACTGGACACACACACACAACACTTGAGTGGGACTTCTGCTTACCCACCCAAGCTCCTCTTCAGGTTGATTCCTTCTGGAGAGCTGCTGAAGTAGGCAAACCCTTTTCCTTCCATGGCATGGCAACAATAAAGGGAGGCAAGGGAGATGGAGGCAATAAAGAAGCAAGGAGAATGGGAACATACAAAAATGTAGCTACATGAATTTAAAGTTAGTTTCAGTAAACAATTTAATTGAATTGGGGAAGGGCCATAACTTAGTACTAGTGCTTTGCATGCAGAAAGTCCCGGGTTTAATCCCTGGAATCTCCAGGAAGGGTTGTGAAAGACCCTGCTTGAAACCCTGGAGAACCGCTGTCAGTCAGTGTAGACAGTACTGAGCTAGATGGACCAGTGGTCTGACTTGGTATAAGGCAGCTTCCTATGTTCTTAATCACCCCCCATCAATCCCAGTCTATGAATATAACAAATAACTAAGGTGTACAATGTATTTTTCCAGCCTTGTTTGTAGTTGATAACTGCAGATACAAGAAATGACATTCAGTGTACCCTTTTTCATTTGTATTAGCAGAACAAATGCACAAATAAGTGCAAAACTGAGGTTACAATTGTCAGATAAAAACTCTTCACAATGAATTTAGGAGAAACTGTTGATTGGACAGATGTTTATTGCAATAGAAAGAAAATATTGATGGCCATCAGGTGAGAGAGCCCAGTGCCAGTTACCTGAACACAACAAGGAAGTCTCTCTGCCTGAGGCATAGTTACACACAGTTTTATAGGCATGGCATACAAGCATCAAGATCACCATATTTGGAAGCAAAGTTATACATGAGGTGGAGTCTTCATATATTGGTTGGGGTACAAGTTACAAGTCATAAACATGTTTTCCAGCATAACCTGATGTCACTGCTTCTTACTGTAAAATTTTCCACTATTGCAAATCTTTCTCTAATCATTTCTGCTTTCGGGGTACACAGTGATTCTCAATGGTGCTGTTTGCCTACTTCCTCTTTATGTCCTAAGCAACTGCAAGCCACTCCAAGCATTATTATTATTATTATTATCATCATCATTATTATCATCATCATCATTATCATTATTATGAGATAAGCATTGATTACATGAAATTCAGGCATTTCCCATTGATCCCTAAGGAAGCCCAAGGCCAGGCTTCCTCACAATCCTATAATGTATGCAATTAGCAAGTCTATAGGATATGCTTCTGAACTGACATATATAAAATTGGATTTGCACTGCAAAGTAGAAAATTTGAGCCAAAAAACAGCCACAGAATGTAGTTATGGTTCTCATGACAACTTGTACCACTATGCATGTTCTAAATTGTACAAGAAGCTTCCACAAATAGAGGAGGCTTCCTCCTTCAGACTTTCCTGTCGAACTTATTAAGATACGTTAAGTAGGGGAAAGTGATGTGCTAGGCTTGCTGGCTCACCTCCACTCTCCCTTGCATGATTGTCTTTATGCAAGTAACAAAATTTCACCTACCCAGAAAATCTCTGAATTGCTATAAAGAATATAATTTTGTCTAAACAGCTCATGCAGCCAGTTAAACATCTTAAATACTGTACTTAACTGTGCAAAGTGGGGAGATGACTGAGATGTACAGGGCTAGGATCCTGTCAGGTCCCAGCCAAGGGAGTCTTTATCAGAGGAACCCTTGTCAGAGAAAGACCAGGAGGCTCTGGTCTTGGACCCAAGCCTGGCTCAGGCTCCATCTGAGGGTGCGCAGCCAGGGTCCTATGACAAGGTCCAGGACAGGAAACAAAAACTGGTCAGCATCCAAAGAACCACAAAAAAGAGGGGGGAAACCCCCAAATGCTGAAAAGAAATTTATTTCTTAGGAAAGCCCAATGCATTTCGGCCTCTAGTATATTGGGCCTTCATCAGGGGCTATAAAGAAGACAATACCCTACATTAATACATAAAAATAGACAAGTAAATATCACAACAGAAGAAACAGGATTAAAATCCAGGTACTTGATACATCATTAGCTAATCATTGAAAAATATTTTGTATATATTTCAAAATATATACGAGGAGGTGCGCCTGGCGCCGACACTATCATCTTTTCGGCGCCAGGTTAAAACCTTTCTCTTCTCTGAGGCATTTTAATTCCTGTTAATTGTAAATTATTATATTTTGATTTTAGACTGTACAGTTTTGTGTTATTTTTATTGTATTTTTAATGTTCACCGCCCAGAGAGCTGTTGCTAGTCGGGCGGTATATAAGCTTAATTAAATAAATAAAATAAATATACTTACATGAAATAGTCTGTAGAGATCTCTAACAGTAAAAATGCTTAAATCTTTAATGGCTATAAGAGAAAAACTGAATGCATACAGACATGTATATATATTGCAAAACCTCTAATTTCAGGTGTTCCTGATTTGCCATCATGGGATTACATGTTTCAATGATTAGCTAATGATGTAAAAAATATAAATGTACTGCCTTCAAGTCGATTCTGACTCATGGCGACCCTATGAATAGGGTTTTCATGGTAAGCGGTATTCAGAGGGGGTTTACCATTGCCTCCCTCTGAGGCTGAGAGGCAGTGACTGGCCCAAGGTCACCCAGTGGGCTTCATGGCTGTGTGGGGATTCGAACCCTGTAATCCAACACCTTAACCACTACACCACACTGGCTCCCTGATGATGTATCAAGTACCTGAGTTATTTCTGAGTAAATGCATAACAGGCTCTGAGAATGCACACTCTGCCCTATAAGAGAAAGGCACAGACGCAGCCCACTTCATACTACTACAAGGAACACCAATTTAGTTCCAGCTTCAGATCTTTGCGAAATACAGTGCACAGCTCTAGTAGTGTCTAGCATTCACCGAAAACTGTACAGCAAATGTGTGAGATGTACCTCTGTAGGGAAGGAATTCCACAATTTAGGAATTGCCACAGAGAAAGCCATCTCTTGGGCCACTAGTCCATGAACTTCTGAGGGTGGCAGAAGCACCAAGAAGCTCCCTCTGCTGAATTTAACACCGTAGACCAGCCTTGCCCAACTAGTGGGGCACCAGATGTTGTTGGACCACAATTCCCAACTTTCCTGACCATTGGCAATGCTGGCTGAGGCTGATGGGAGTTGTGGTCCAAGAACATCTGGTGGCCCACTAGTTGGGAAAGGCTGCCCTAGACAGTCTGTAGGGAAGGCAATGGTCTCTCAGATATTTGGGGCCCAAGTTATTTAGGGCTTTAAACATTATTTTGAGTACCTTGAATTGGACCTGGAAATGAACTGGCAATAGGAATGGAATCCACCCACTGCAGATTCACCCCACACTACCATGACAAAGGAGGAGCCCCCCCCAGGCCAAACAATACAGCAGAGGCCTCAGCAACAGCCTCCCTCAGCAGGGCCAGACCACAGAAGAGGAACACGAAGAGAAGATGGAGGTTAAAGAGAATATACATTTCAGCATTTTAGATCAAAATGTTAGACTGTTTTCAATATTGTTATATTTTATGTAGGTTGTTTTTTTAAAAAAATCTGGTGCCAGAAAAAAGCTACGGAAGTTCGTAGTATACCAGATTGGTCTGCAAAGATAGTGAACGTGTGAATTGTAGGGTCCAGTGCCAACTTCAGTTCTAGCAAAACTCTCACCCATCCCTAACTATGACCAGTTCCTAAAGTTTTTTCTGTCTCTTCCATTTGTGTATATACTTATATGTGTCTCTTTGTTTTCACACATAGTGAAAGGAGAAATGTCTCGTTTTCTAAGTGAAGATGTTAAAGTCAGAAAGAAAATCTTCACCCAAACTTCTTTTTGCCTCTCTATCCATATATCTTCCCATCTTCAAACTTGTTGCAGGGAGAACAGAGTCCTTGTAACCAAAAGCATCTGATTTGAACAACAATAAAGCTTTTTAGAAGTAAAGTTCAAGGGACTGGGGAGAGTTGGTAACATTCCTTTAAAATGTGCATTTCTTTCCTTGCTGCAGAGCAGGCAACCAGTTATAATTGGGGATCAACAATTTGCAATAATATAAAACAGCACTCTATATAACAATCTGATAAGCAACACATCTGTGATGCTTCTGCTGTGCTTTAACTTTAATGTGCTATTGTACACAGTTTTAAAATAAAAGAACAAGGAAGAGAATAAGGAAGAGAAAAAAACAAAAGGTAGAAGAGAGTATGAATGGGAAGGATACTCCAGTGGTTGTGACCTGCAAGGTGTGTGCCATCTTTGTTTTCTTGCCTGAGAACAACATGCCATACACGTGCAACAACTGCAAGCTCGTGGCACTGTTGGAAGAAAAGGTGAGAGGCCTGGAACAGCGGATGGCCACACTGAGGACAGCACCTCTGAAGAGCCTCAACAAACTCACCTGCATCAAGAGCCACTGGCTGCAAAGGAAGACTCCACACCCCAGAAAAAGGAAGCTGATGCAACCACCGCTCGCGGCAAAAAGAGGAGGGTGCTGGTGGTTGGAGACTCGTTGCTCAGGGGGGTAGAGGCACCGGTATGCCAGCCGGACAAAATGAATCTGGAAGTCTGTTGTCTCCCTGGGGCACGCATCCGGGACATCGCTGACAACCTGCCGAAGCTCATTGGGAACCAAGATAGGTACCCCTTTCTCCTCATCCATGTGGGCACAAACGGCACGGCCAGAAACACAGTGGAACAGATCACCTCAGACTATGAGGCTCTGGGTAGGAAGGTCAAGGATTTTGGGGCGCAGGTGGTCTTCTCGTCAATTCTTCCCGTGAAGGATAGAGGACTACAAAGGGAAAGGAAGATATTGCAGGTCAACGACTGGTTACGCAGATGGTGTCAACGGGAGAGGTTTGGATTCTGGGACCATGCTCTAAGCTTCTTGGAGGGGGGACTGTTGGCAAGAGATGGGCTGCACCTCACGAGGACTGGGAAGAATCTCTTTAGCAGAAGTATGGCAAAACTCATCAAGAGGGCTTTAAACTAAAGCCTCTGGGGGATGGAGATGATAGCTTAAAGACCGATCCAAAGACAGCGGGTTGTAAACGCAAGGATTTGAAGGGTACAGGAGACACTGGGAGGGAGAAAGGGATGCACGACAAAGCTCACGGTATATTAACGGAGGAATCCAATCAGGACAAAAGAGACTTCTGGTGTCTATATACCAACGCGCGGAGCTTGGGAAACAAGCAAGAGGAGCTTGAAGTCTTAGTGCATCAAGGCAAATATGACTTCATAGGGATAACAGAGACTTGGTGGGATGACTCCCATGATTGGAATGTAGCCATTCAAGGATATAAACTCTACAGAAAGAATAGAAGCAACAGAAAAGGAGGGGGAGTAGCGTTCTACGTCAAAGACAAATACACCTCTATGGAAATCCAAGAGAGCGAACAAAGGGGTCCGGTAGAGACCATTTGGGTGAAAATAAATGGAGAAACAAATAAAACCAACATGGTAGTAGGTGTCTACTACAGACCCCCTGGCCAAGAAGAGGTGGTAGATGAGGCCTTTCTCAAACAAATCTCTGAAATCTCAAGGAGGCAAGAAGTAGTAGTGATGGGGGACTTCAACTACCCGGATATCTGCTGGGAGACAAACTCTGCGAAGCACAAAGCCTCCAACAAATTCCTGATAGGCCTTGCTGATAATTTCCTCTTTCAAAAAGTAGAAGAAGGAACAAGGGGATCGGCAATCCTGGACCTGATCTTAACTAACAGGGACGAATTGGTCACGGGAATGAAAGTGGTCGGTGCCTTGGGGAAAAGTGACCATGTAATGCTGGAATTTGTAATTCTGGGGAAAGCCAAAGAAGAATATAGTCAAATATGGACCTTGGATTTCAGGAAAGCCGATTTTAGCAATCTCAGGGAAAGGATGGGTAGGATCCCGTGGCTAGATAGACTAAAGAAAAAAGGAGCCCAAGAAGCGTGGGAGTTCATGAAGAAGGTATTACAAAAAGCGCAATCACAAACAATTCCAAAAACGGAAGACAGCAGAAAAAGCCAATGTGGCTACAAGGAAGACTCGTGGAGGAGGTCAAAATAAAAAAGAGCATGTATAAAGAATGGAAGGAAGGACGCATCACCAAGGAAGAGTACCGACGAACGGCTCGGGCTTGCAGGAATAGCGTAAGGAAAGCTAAAACCCAGAATGAGCTGAGGCTGGCGAGGGAAGCGAAGAACAACAAAAAGGGGTTTTTCAGATATGTTCGAAGCAAGAGAAAGACCAAGGAAATGGTGGGACTGCTGCTCAATGAGGATGGCAAAATGTTGACAGATAAAAAGAAAAAGGCAGAACTGCTCAATGCCTATTTTGCCTCCGTTTTCTCCCAAAAAGGGAACAGTGTGCAACCTTGCAATCTCAGTAAGGGGTCGGGATTGCAGTTCAAGATTGATAAGGAGATAGTCAGGAAATACCTAGTTAACCTAAATGAGTTCAAATCTCCAGGGCCTGATGAACTGCATCCCAGAGTATTGAAGGAACTTGCTGATGTACTCTCGGAACCTCTTGCCATCA
This sequence comes from Rhineura floridana, assembly GCF_030035675.1. Classification (NCBI taxonomy): domain Eukaryota; kingdom Metazoa; phylum Chordata; class Lepidosauria; order Squamata; family Rhineuridae; genus Rhineura; species Rhineura floridana. The sequence continues at coordinate 133,562,871 of NC_084487.1, read as the reverse complement.
TCTTTGAGAAATCCTGGAGAACGGGAGAGGTGCCGGAGGATTGGAGACGGGCAAACGTCGTCCCGCTCTTTAAAAAGGGTAAAAAAGAAGATCCGGGGAATTACAGGCCGGTCAGTCTGACTTCAATACCGGGAAAGATATTAGAACAGATAATAAAAGAGTCCATTGGCAACTATCTAGATGACAATGCTGTGATTAGAAGGAGCAAGCATGGGTTTGTCAAGAAAAAATCCTGTCAAACTAATCTCATCTCTTTTTTTGATCGGGTCACTAGCTTAGTAGATGGTGGAAATGCTGTAGATGTCATCTATCTAGATTTCAGCAAAGCGTTTGACAAAGTCCCCCACAACCTTTTGATTGGGAAACTGGTCAAATGCGGACTAGATGGAAATACTGTCAGGTGGATTCACAACTGGTTGGAAAACCGTACTCAAAGAGTGGTCATCGGTGGCTCTGCTTCGGACTGGAAGGAGGTTTCGAGTGGAGTGCCACAGGGCTCTGTCCTGGGGCCGATACTCTTCAACATTTTTATCAATGACTTAGATGACGGGGTGGAGGGAAGCCTTATGAAGTTTGCGGATGATACGAAACTGGGAGGGATAGCTAACACAATGGAAGACAGGAATAAAATCCAAAGGGACCTGGATAGACTAGGAAATTGGGCTGAAATTAATAAAATGAAATTCAATAAAGACAAATGCAAGATTCTGCATTTAGGCCACAAAAACAAAATGCACGGGTACAGGATGGGAAATACCCGGCTTAGCAGTAGTGCATGTGAGAAGGACCTTGGAATTGTAGTGGATCGCAAGTTGAACATGACCCAGCAGTGTGATGCTGTAGCAAAAAGGCAAATGTGGTTTTGGGCTGCATAAACAGAGCTATAGTTTCCAGGTCGAGGGAAGTAATAGTCCCACTATATTCTGCATTAGTCAGACCTCATCTGGAATACTGCGTTCAGTTCTGGGCACCTCATTTTAAGAAAGATATAGACAAGTTAGAGCGGGTTCAGAAGAGGGCGACGAGGATGATAGCCGGTATGGAGAACAAGTCTTATGAGGAAAGGTTGAAGGAACTTGGCATGTTCAGTCTGGCGAAGAGAAGGCTGAGGGGTGACATGATTGCACTCTTTAAGTACCTGAAGGGCTGTCACATAGAGGAGGGTACAGATTTGTTCTCTGCTGCCCCAGAGGGTAGGACTAGGTCTAATGGTTTTAAGTTGCAGGAGCGTAGATTCAGATTGGACATTAGAAGGAACTTCTTGACAGTAAGGGCAGTTCGGCAATGGAACCAACTGCCTAGGGAGGTGGTGGGATCCCCTTTGCTGGATGTCTTCAAGCAGAGGCTGGACAGCTATCTGTGGGAGATGCTGTAGCTGTGGATTTCCTGCTGTGAGCAGGGGGTTGGACTCGATGGCCTACAAGGCCCCTTCCAACTCTATATTCTATGATTCTATGCCTATAAGAGAAGATGAGAAGTTCATAGACAGAACGCTGGAACAACAGCAGCAAAGGGGAGGTGGAAGAGCAACAGCATGTGGTAGCTGAAGAGGAGGCTGCTTTGGAGAGGAACAACAAAGTGGAGGAAACTCCGTGGGAAAGGGTGACAGGAGCAGAAGAGCTAGAAGACACCCTTCACCAGTGGAACTGTGGAACCGCTTTCAACCACTCGAGGGTGAGACTGGAGGACAGCCTGTGGTGGAAGAATTACAGGGGACCCCATGAGACAATGAGTGAGAGGCTGAAGCTCAATCAAGCTGGGGCAATGAAACCAAGCCCCACAACAAGAAGAGAGGAGTACTTTTATTATTATTAATTACATTTATACCCGCCTTTCTTTTCATGATAGAAACTCAAGGCGGCTTCCATATGGTTCCCAGGCAGTCTCCCTTCCAAGGCACTGACCAGACCTGACCCTGCTTAGCTTCAGCAGAGTGCTGGCTCATGTCCCATAGTGGGAGACTCCTTACTGCGAGGGATCGAAACCCAAGTATGCCAAGAAGATCTGTGGACTCGCCAGGTATGCTGTGTACCAGGAGGACGGATTAGAGATGTGACGGAAGGGTTGCCATCACTCATCAAGCCCACCGACAGGTATCCCTTTCTCCTCATCCATGTGGGAACAAATGATACTGCCAAACGGAGCTATGAAGAAATCACATCAGACTGTGAAGCTCTGGGAAGGAAACTCAAGGACTTTGGGGCCCAGATAGTTTTTTCATCCATCCTTCCAATACTTAGAAGAGGAGTAGAAAGGGAAAGGGAAATACTCCATGTGAATGAATGGCTACGAAGGTGGTGCCGACGTGAGAGAATTGGATTCTGGGACCATGGGCTATACTTCCTGGAAGATGGACTGCTGGCAAGTGATGGGTTGCATCTCACAAGGACTGGGAAGAATGTGTTTTGCCACAGTATGGAGAAATTCATCAGGAGGGCTTTAAACTGAATCCTATGGGGGAGGGAGACGTAAACTTGGTGGTAAAGACTGATGAAAGCTTGTGCACAGGAACAGGAACAGAAAGATCGACTGTAATAGGGACCAGTGAGAGTCCTCAGAAAAATGTAGTAAGGAAGCCAAGCCATAAATCACACAGTCTTCGATGCCTGTATACTAATGTGCAGAGCATCGGAAACAAGCAGGACGAACTTGAACTCTTAATACAGGAGGGCAATTACGACTTGATAGGTATAACTGAAACTTGGTGGGATGACTCCCACGACTGGAATACAGCAATTGAAGGATATAACTTGTTCAAAAAGAAGAGAAGTAATAAAAAGGGAGGTGGAGTCACGCTATATGTTAAAAATATATATCCCTGCACAGAAATACAGGAAGATGAGCTTGGTAGATCCACCGAGAGTATCTGGATTAAAATTAATGGGGCAAGTAATAAAAGGAATGTGGTGCTTGGAGTCTACTACCGACCACCCAATCAAGGAGAAGAGGAGAATGTAACTTTTGAAAAGCAAATTGCCAATGTTTCGAGGAGTCATGATGTAGTAGTAATGGGGGGATTTCAATTATCCCGATATCTGTTGGGAGACAAATTCTGCCAAACATGGCCCCTCCAAGAAATTTTTGACTTGTGTTGGGATAACTTTCTCCTACAGAAAGTGGAGGAAGCAACCGGAGGATCAGCTATCCTGGACTTGATTCTAACCAATAGAGATGATTTGGTGGATGAAGTGGCAGTTACGGGAACTCTGGGGGAAAGTGACCACACCATACTTGAATTCTTGAGTTTTACAGAAACGAAAGCTGAGAGTAGCCATACGCACACCCTGGACTTCAGGAAAGCTGATTTTAATAAACTCAGAACAATGGTAAGTACGGTTCCATGGCAAGCCACCCGAATGAGAAAAGGAGTCCAAGATGGGTGGGAGTTTCTAAAAAAGGAAATTCTAAAAGCGCCATGGCAAGCAATTCCAATAAAGAAAAATGGGGGGAAACAACAGAAGAAGCCAATGTGGCTTCAGAAAAAGCTTAGAGAGGACCTGAAAACAAAAAAGGACACATACAGGAAGGCCAGGCCACAAAGGAAGAGTACAGGCAGGAATCATGGAATTGCAGGGATGGTGTCAGGAAGGCTAAAGCTGAGAATGAGCTGAGGTTAACGATGGATGCTAAAAGCAACAAAAAAGCTTTCTTCAGGTATGTCCATAGTAAAAGACAGAGAAAAGAAATGGTGGCACAGCTACTCAATGAGGATGGCAAAATGATAACAGATGACAAAGAAAAGGCAGAAGTGCTCAATTCCTACTTTAGCTCAGTCTTCTCCCAAAAAAGGGTCTATGACCCTCCCGGGAAACATGAAGTAGAAGGGGCAGGATTGGAGCTTGAGACTGATAGACAAATGGTCAAGGAATACCTGATCACTTTGAACAAGTTCAAATCGGCAGGGCCCGATAAACTGCATCCTAGAGTATTGAAGGAACTAGGTGAAGAACTCTCAGAACCGCTGTCTATTATCTTTGCGAAATCATGGAGGACTGGTGAAGTGCCGGATGACTGGAGGAGAGCTAATGTTGTCCCAGTCTTCAAAAAAGGGGAAAAGGAGGAACCAGGGAACTATAGACCAGTCAGCCTAACATCAATCCCTGGAAAAACTCTGGAGCAGATTATAAAGCAGTCAATCTGTAAGCACCTTGAAAACAAGGCAGTGATTACTAGGAGCCAACATGGATTTATAAAGAACAAATCCTGCCAAACTAATCTTATCTCATTTTTTGACCGGGTAACCTCCCTTGTAGACTGTGGAAATGCTGTGGACATAATATACCTCGACTTCAGCAAAGCATTTGACAAAGTGCCCCATGATATTCTGATTAGCAAGCTAACTAAATATGGGCTGGATGGAACAACTATCCGGTGGATCCACAGTTGGCTCCAGAATCGTACTCAAAGAGTGCTTATCAATGGTTCCTTCTCAAACTGGGTGGAAGTAACGAGTGTGGTACCACAGGGCTCGGTCCTGGGCCCAGTGCTCTTCAACATTTTTGTTAACGACTTGGATGAGGAGGTACAGAGCATGCTTATCAAATTTGCAGGTGATACAAAATGGGGGTATAGCTAATACCGTGGAAGACAAAAACAAAATTCAAAGGGACCTTGATAGGCTGGAGCATTGGGCTGCAAACAACAGAATGAAATTCAACAGGGATAAATGCAAAGTTCTACACTTAGGAAAAAGAAACCCAATGCACAGTTATAAGATGGGGGATACTTGGCTCAGCAATACAACAGGTGAGAAGGATCTTGGAATTGTTGTTGATCGCAAGCTGAATATGAGCCAGCAGTGTGATGTGGCTGCAAAAAAGGCAAATGCTATGTTAGGCTGCATTAACAGAAGTATAGTTTCCAAATTGTGTGAAGTACTAGTTCCCCTCTATTTAGCACTAGTTGGGCCTCATCTTGAATACTGCGTCCAGTTCTGGTCTCTGCACTTCAAGAAGGATGCAAACAAACTGGAGCAGGTTCAGAGGAGGGCAACAAGGATGATCAGGGGACTGGAAAGAAAGCCCTATGAGGAGAGACTGAAAGAACTGGGCAGGTTTAGCCTGGAGAAGAGAAGACTGAGGGGAGATATGATAGCACTCTTCAAGTACATGAAAGGTTGTCACATAGAGGAGGGCCAGGATCTCTTCTCGATCGTTCCAGAGTGCAGGACACGGAATAATGGGCTCCAGTTGCAGGAAGCCAGATTTCAACTGAACATCAGGAAAAACCTCCTAACTGTTAGAGCCAAATGGAACCAATTACCTAGAGAGGTAGTGGGCATTCAAGAGGTATCTGGACAGCCATCTGTCAGGAATGCTTTGATTTGGATTCCTGCATTGAGCAGGGGGTTGGACTTGATGGCCTTATAGCCCCTTCCAACTCTACTATTCTATGAATCTATGAGGGGAGAAATGTAACTATGAAGAGTGAGGTTTTTAGAGCTCTGAAAAACAAGATAGTCCTGGCTAAAGGGTAAGGGTATTTTCATGATCTGTAAGCTGCTATGTGAGCCTTTTTTGACTAAAGAATGGAATAAATAAAATAATTCCATGAGGGACAGAATTTTGTGTAACGCTCATTTTCTTTAGATAAATGTTCCCCCTAACACACTCAGAATCAAAAGCTTCCTCCTTGTATCTGAGTCCTGGCTTTTGTTCATTTTACTGCAAGAATTCCATCTGATGTACTTTGTCTTTCTGACTAGGAAAATTGCCACCTATGATGAAGAAATCCAGCATCTCTATGAGGAAATGGAACAGCAGCTGAAAAATGAGAAAGAAAAAATTCTTTTGAAGGCAAGTGGATCCTTCCTCATTTCCAACATATTATCATGGATTTCTTCAAAGCTGCTCCCATGCTATAATAATAAAAAAAGCTAGGGTTAAAAAACCATTTGGTTTGAAAGAAGAGTTAAGGCACTTCCAAGTTTGTATGTGCACCAAAGAGATAGAAATGCAGTATTATACAGCCGCAAAAGTGGCTGTGTGCTATAGCCAGCGTGGGTTTTTCACATTCTGCCATGTTAAATAGAAAATACACCCCAAAGCCATTCTGTTGCTTCCCATAAGCTGACCTTAAAAGGAAATCTTACAAAACCTATAGTCCTGAACTCTGAAATGCTTGCTTAACAACCCTCTACGTTTTTATGGTGATACACAAAACATTAAGAGAGAATTCAGAGTTCAAACATGAGTAAACAAATCCAGTTCCCTGTTGGACTTTTTTTCTGTCTGCAGTCTCATAATTTATTGAAATTAATTAAAAATAAGCCATGTTCACAGAGTACATGTAATCCTATTACTGGCATTGCCCCATACTCTGACCTTCATCTTCTGCAGTTTAAAAGTTAAAAAAAAATATGGCTGATTTTTAATTAAGAAAATTAATATTGCAGTCTGTAATAAGCAAGGCATGCTCAGTAAGAACCTACTGTCAGTGTTCTAAAAGCCAGCTGTTTGGCTTGGCTAATCAGGGCCACACCCATGCCAGACATTTATTCCACTTTAAACAATCATGGCTTCCCCCAAACAATCCTGGGAAGTGTAGTTTCATCAATCACCAAATACAATAAACATTCACACACTACAACCAAACAATATTAAATTAACTATAACTTACAAATGAAAACTCCCATACATCACAACTCAATCATTCATACAAGCACAATACACATTCAACCTTATTAGTTGCATCCAGGTGGCAGCAAAGAGTTAAAATGTTGCAGTCTCAACGACCGCAACTAAGTCGACAACAATAGCCACACTTAAAGAAACAGCAGCAACACAATGATGGCAAGGCGACGATGGAACAAAGAGAACAGAAGCCGCGGCAGCCTTCCAGAAGCAACAGTGCGATGTTCACGATGTTCACGCCCCCAAGACAAACGACGACCCGCTCCGTCTCCAATAGCAACGACGATAACAAAAACAGAATGGTGAAGACAGTGATGACAAAAAACAGCGTCCAAGCAGCAAAAACCGCAGGAATGGTCGACAACACAGCAGACGAAGAGCAGAAAAGCAGGACGAGCGGCGGCAGCGGCGGCAAGGCAACCCGCATTCAGCAGCAACGGCGTCCACGACGACAACGGCCCGGAGCAGCGGCACCACAGCACCAAGAGTCAGAGGCCCGAAGAAGGAGCAGCGGCCACAACGGCGGGGGCACCCACGCAGCGGCAGCAAGCAGCAAGCAGCAAGCGGCGACACTTGCAGCGGCACGCAAACCGCCAAGTGCAGCACCACAACCCGGACCACAACACAACGGCGGTGGGGCCGGAGCAACCCAAGGCCACGGCGCCCCAGAAACAAAGGCCGCAAAGCTGGTAAGCCGACCCACGCTCGGCCGCACTCAACCGCCCTATAACCTCCGCCAAAAAAGACAGAGCGCGACAGCTGTTCGAACACGTCAGGTCTTTCCTGTGTCCTGGGGCAGCAGGCAAATGGTGGTGTTTTGCCTGCCTGGTGCGAAGGTTGCGGATATCGCCCGTCGTTTAGATACTTTGGTAGACAGTGCTGGGAAGGAGTCAGTGGTCGTGGTGCACGTTGGCACCAACGACATGGGGAAATGCAGCCGTGAGGTCCTGGAAGCAAAATTTAGGTTGCTAGGTAGGATGCTGAAAGCCAGGACCTCCAAGGTGGCTTTCTCTGAAATGCTACCAGTTCCACGTGCAGGACCAGCCAGACAGGCCCAGCTTCGCAGTCTCAATGCGTGGATGAGACGATGGTGTCGGGTGGAAGGGTTCGGATTTGTTAGGCACTGGGGAACATTTTGGGACAAGCCGGGCCTGTACAAAAGGGACGGGCTCCACTTGAACCAGAATGGAACCAGACTGCTGGCACTTAAAATTAAAAAGGTAGCAGAGCAGCTTTTAAACTGACTGAGGAGGGAAACCCAACAGGAGCTGAGGAAGGTCCAGTTTGGAATAAACCTCCCCCCTGGGATAAAAACCAAAGAAATGATGAAATTTTAAAAGGGGTAGGCCTAGAAGTAGCCATTGTGAGAGCAGGGGCACAGGATATCAATCCAGAAGGGCAAAATTACCACAGGCCAAACTGAAAGTGCCAAAAACACTTGAAGAGAGACACTGCTTACAAGTGCCTGTACGCTAATGCTAGGAGCCTCCGAACCAAGATGGGAGAACTGGAGTGCTTGGTCTTAGAGGAGAGCATTGATATAGTGAGCATAACCGAGACCTGGTGGAATGGAGAAAACCAGTGGGATACGGTTATCCCTGGATATAAACTATATCGGAAGGACAGGGAAGGACGTATTGGTGGCGGAGTCGCTCTATACGTGAAAGAAGGCATTGAATCCAGCAAGCTCGAAACCCCAAAAGAGGCAGACTCCTCCACAGAATCGTTGTGGGTGGTGATACCGTGCCCCAGGAGGGACTTAATACTGGGAACGATCTATCGTCCCCCTGATCAAAATGCTCAGGGAGACCTTGAGATGAGATATGAAATTGAGGAAGCATCCAAACTAGGAAATGTGGTAGTAATGGGTGACTTCAACTACCCGGACATAGACTGGCTGCATATGTGTTCCAGTCATGACAAAGAAGCAAAGTTTCTAGATATTCTAAATGACTATTCCGTAGACCAGTTGGTCATGGAACCGACCAGAGGGATGGCAACCCTGGACTTAATCCTCAGTGGGGACCGGGACCTGGTGCGAGATGTAAGTGTTGTTGAACCGATTGGGAGCAGTGATCACAGTGCTATTAAATTAAACATACATGTAACTGGCCAATTGCCAAGAAAATCCAACACGGTCACATTTGACTTCAAAAGAGGAAACTTCACAAAAATGAGGGGATTGGTAAAAAGAAAGCTGAAAAACAAAGTCCAGAGGGTCACATCACTTGAAAATGCTTGGAAGTTGTTTAAAAACACTTCCGGGAAGGGTGACTTAGCCTGTGCCTGCTTTTGAGACGGGCTCCTGCCTCAAAAGAAGCTTATTCAGATATATCAGTCAGTTTTTTCTTTTTTTTTTGACTGATTAAACTTCTCCCGGGTAGGGAGAAACGAAGAGATTAACCTCAAAGCCTATTTTTGTTGGGACGACCAGATCTCATTAATTTATGGGACGAGGTCCAGCCGACGAAGGTGGGACGGATTTTCAACAGCAAGCTCTATCTGTTAAAGCGAACGTTCATCTTATCTTCTAAGAGAGAACGCACTAACAGGCAAGCACCCTTCTTTCTATATTTTTCTTTTACTTGACTTAAATTGTTGCTGTTTAAAAGAGATTTGCCAGATTGATCGGTTTTTGACATCTCACTGGGGAGCCGTAACTTCTCTCTGCTACGCACTAATTAATAGCTTATCTCTGTTTTTGTTGCAAAAAGCTGTCCTGGATTTGCATTCTAAAGATACACACAGAAGAGGGATTTCTATTCCAGATTTTTATTTTGAAAAATATTATACTGTTTTGAGACTACTCTCTTTTTGGTCTATTTTATTTTGACGAATCTGTTTCTCGACGATTGCCATTAATTGCTTCGATCCTGGGAACTGCATTTTGTTTACTTAACTATTGGAGAGATAAGGCTGTCTGCTCTGTTTATACTGTGATGTCACCAAGTTTGGAGTATTAACCCAATTGTTGCTGAAATAAGAAGTGGTTTTCCTATATTTTTCTTTTAAAATGGCAATTAAGAAAGTGGCTGAGAATCTGGAAATAACTATGTTTCAGAGAATAATGAATGAGATTGAGATAACGAAAATTGAATTGAGTAAAATGAAGCAGGAGATTAAAGATATAAGGGTCCCTGTGAGAGAGGTGACCCTGGAAGGGGTCCCTGTGAGAGAGGAGACCCCGGAGATTGGAATAGGGGTCCCTGTGAGAGAGGAGACCCTGGAGACTGGAATAGGGGTCCCTGTGAGAGAGGAGATCCCGGAGATTGGAACAAACGTGGAACAGGAACAAGATTTGGAGTCTATGGACTTTAGAAATAAAATCTATTGTTTGGAACTCAATGTTATCTCTGAAGAAATTAATGAAGATTCTAGAGATAAAGTTATCAATGGCATGGATTATCTTCTGGACTGGAATGATGTGATGGAGCCCAATATAGAGAAAATCTATGGAATTAACTGCAGCCATGTGACAATGGAAAAACTTTTAAGAGATGACCCAGTGTATTTTGAAAAAAAGAACAGAGATATGATTTTACAGCAGTATTTCAGCAACTTATTCAGAATGGATGGCAAGAAAATATTTGGGATAGAGGTAATTCCCATCAGACTCTTATTATATGACTATGGCTTTGACAGCAAGATTATTATGGAATACTGATAATGGAAGATTGGATATTGAAATTACTGGACTTAACAAGACTACTGAAGATGGAAGATGGAAAATGGAACTAATAGAGATAATAGAACAATGGCTACTGAAATTACTGAACCTAACAGATTCTGATGTGATGGATTAATTGAAATGTTTATTTTGACTATGGTTATGACAATAAGATTATCATAATTAGTAATGAGATGGATTAATCGATATGCTTATTTGGAAAAAAAAATTGATAGATATATTTCTTAAAGAATTGAAACCTCTCTTTGACTTTTTGTGGAAAGAATAAAGTAATGTTTATGAGATTTGATGATTAAGTAAGATAACTACTGGAGGAAAGTGATTTTATAATATGACTTAAGAGACAGGTTTGCTATATATTATAGACTTATAACTGATTTGATCTTTGACAAATGGGAAGTCAATATTTTACTCTTTATTTTTTATTTTTATTTTTTTTTCTTTTCTTCTTTTCTTTTTTTCTTTTTGTTTAACTATTTTTGATTTTGTTTTTTTGTCTTTGAATGTTTTACGATTTTGTCTTGTATGTTTTATGAAAATCCGAATAAAAATTATTGAAAAAAAAAAAGGAAGTTGTTTAAAAACACTATATTAGAAGCTCAACTGGAGTGCATACCGCAGATCAGAAAAGGTACCGCCAGGGCCAAGAAGATGCCAGCATGGTTAACGAGCAAAGTCAAGGAAGCTCTTAGAGGCAAAAAGTCTTCCTTCAGAAAATGGAAGTCTTGTCCGAATGAAGAAAATAAAAAAGAACACAAACTCTGGCAAAAGAAATGCAAGAAGACAATAAGGGATGCTAAAAAAGAATTTGAGGAGCACATTGCTAAGAACATAAAAACCAACAACAAAAAATTCTATAAATACATTCAAAGCAGGAGACCATCTAGGGAGACAATTGGACCCTTGGATGATAAGGGAGTCAAAGGTGTACTAAAGAACGATAAGGAGATTGCAGAGAAGCTAAATGAATTCTTTGCATCTGTCTTCACAGTGGAAGATATAGGGCAGATCCCTGAACCTGAACTAACATTTGCAGGAAGGGATTCTGAGGAACTAAGACAAATAGTGGTAACGAGAGAGGAAGTTCTAAGCTTAATGGACAATATAAAAACTGAGAAATCACCAGGCCCGGATGGCATGCACCCGAGAGTTCTCAAAGAACTCAAAGGTGAAATTGCTGATCTGCTAACTAAAATATGTAACTTGTTCCTCGGGTCCTCCTCCGTGCCTGAGGACTGGAAAGTGGCAAATGTAACGCCAATCTTCAAAAAGGGATCCAGAGGGGATCCCGGAAATTACAGGCCAGTTAGCTTAACTTCTGTCCCTGGAAAACTGGTAGAAAGTATTATTAAAGCTAGATTAACTAAGCACATAGAAGAACAAGCCTTGCTGAAGCAGAGCCAGCATGGCTTCTGCAAGGGAAAGTCCTGTCTCAGTAACCTATTAGAATTCTTTGAGCGTGTCAACAAACATATAGATAGAGGTGATCCAGTGGACATAGTGTACTTAGACTTTCAAAAAGCGTTTGACAAGGTACCTCACCAAAGGCTTCTGAGGAAGCTTAGCAGTCATGGAATAAGAGGAGAGGTCCTCTTGTGGATAAGGAATTGGTTGAGAAGCAGAAAGCAGAGAGTAGGAATAAACGGACAGTTCTCCCAATGGAGGGCTGTAGAAAGTGGAGTCCCTCAAGGATCGGTATTGGGACCTGTACTTTTCAACTTGTTCATTAATGACCTAGAATTAGGAGTGAGCAGTGAAGTGGCCAAGTTTGCTGATGACACTAAATTGTTCAGGGTTGTTAAAACAAAAAGGGATTGCGAAGAGCTCCAAAAAGACCTCTCCAAACTGAGTGAATGGGCGGGAAAATGGCAAATGCAATTCAATATAAACAAGTGTAAAATTATGCATATTGGAGCAAAAAATCTTAATTTCACATATACGCTCATGGGGTCTGAACTGGCGGTGACCGACCACGAGAGAGACCTTGGGGTTGTAGTGGACAGCACGATGAAAATGTCGACCCAGTGTGCGGCAGCTGTGAAAAAGGCAAATTCCATGCTAGCAATAATTAGGAAAGGTATTGAAAATAAAACAGCCGATATCATAATGCCGTTGTATAAATCTATGGTGCGGCCGCATTTGGAATACTGTGTACAGTTCTGGTCGCCTCATCTCAAAAAGGATATTCTAGAGTTGGAAAAGGTTCAGAAGAGGGCAACCAGAATGATCAAGGGGATGGAGCGACTCCCTTACGAGGAAAGGTTGCAGCATTTGGGGCTTTTTAGTTTAGAGAAAAGGCGGGTCAGAGGAGACATGATAGAAGTGTATAAAATTATGCATGGCATTGAGAAAGTGGATAGAGAAAAGTTCTTCTCCCTCTCTCATAATACTAGAACTCGTGGACATTCAAAGAAGCTGAATGTTGGAAGATTCAGGACAGACAAAAGGAAGGACTTCTTTACTCAGCGCATAGTTAAACTATGGAATTTGCTCCCACAAGATGCAGTAATGGCCACCAGCTTGGATGGCTTTAAAAGAAGATTAGACAAATTCATGGAGGACAGGGCTATCAATGGCTACTAGCAGTGATGGCTGTGCTCTGCCACCCTAGTCAGAGGCAGCATGCTTCTGAAAACCAGTTGCCAGAAGCCTCAGGAGGGGAGAGTGTTCTTGCACTCGGGTCCTGCTTGCGGGCTTCCCCCAGGCACCTGGTTGGCCACTGTGAGAACAGGATGCTGGACTAGATGGGCCACTGGCCTGATCCAGCAGGCTCTTCTTATGTTCTTATGTTAAAGTCATCAAAAGACTATTATTATAAGGCTAACTACGGAGCTCTAGAACGAGCATCCGACTCAGTCGCCATCTTGTTGTAAAGCCAGCTCGTCTTCCCAGAGAATTCTGGGGAATGTAGTTCTGTGAGGGGAATAGGGTATGTCCTCTCAGCACCCTTCACAAACTACATTTCCCAGGATTCTTTGGGGGACCATGACTGTTTAAAGTGGAATAAATGTCTGGTGTGGATGTTTCCAGGGACAAAGCTGAATTTATCAAATTTGCACTTTCCGAAACAATATGAGAACCATAACAGCCATCCCTTGAAATTCAAACTTACCTGAATATAGTGATGCGGTTCTCCAACCAAGCAATGTTTACAAAATTGCAAATATTAGGGGAAAGTGTGCATATGTGAAGATAACATTAAAAATGCATTATATTAGGAGAAATTGCTTGCAAAAATGTGTACATTAGTCAAACTGCATACAAAAATCTGTTTATTAGAAGAAATTCACACTAAAATGCATGAGGATTTTTTTAAATTCACCAATTGCTGCAGAAATGTGGAGAACTAAATTTAATATTGGAAAAAATGAGAAACTGAGAGAAGTGAAATGGACGGATCCTTTCATCCTTAGCTTGCACCTAGCGCAGGCACACTGGATAGGCTCCGATCAACCTTAGAAATGTAGATTTCAGGTCCAGCATTACATTTTGCCACTTGAAACAGGTTTGTAAGGATTTTGCAAAGGAGTTCTGGCAGGTTTGCAAGGATTTTGCAACAGATCACCCAGCTAGTCTGGAATTCAAGCAGCCAATCCATTTCACCTGGATAAGCGGTGCTTCCTATACTATCAATCAGATAAATCAGGGGTGGGGAAATTGTGGTTCTCAGATGTGGCCAGACTAGAACTCCCATCATTCCTGACTATTGGCCATACTGGCTGGGGCTGATGGGAGTAAAATCCAACCATAATTGGAAGCTCACAGGTTAACAGGTATTTTATATTGTACGTCGCCCAGAGTGTCCGTTCGGTTGGACAGATGGGCGTCTGATAAATAAAATTTTATTATTATTATTATTATATAACCACTCCTGAGCTAAATCTGATATATTTTTAAGATAGAAAATTCACCACATGCACCTGTAAGTTTTTTTGTGTGTGTCATTTTGTCTCCATTATTTCTTTAATTCTTTTTCTACTTCTTATCTATCACCTGACTAGGTTTCTTAATTACTGCCCTGGTGCTGTTTATGATAATCACTTCTAATTTTGTAGGACACAGAAAGGTTTCAGTCTCGAAGTCAGGATCTGGAGCATAAACTTATAACAAAAGAGCAGGAACTGGAACAATTGACTCAGAAACAAAAGAGGGTAAGTGAACACTGTGATGCAGAGATAGCAGTAATTATTTTTTTGCAAAACTTGACATTTAAGTGGGAGGTGTGCAATTATATGTATTACAGAAGGGTGCCATATCATTTTTGGCTTTCTTAGTAAATAAGTCCTTACATCCTAAATCATCAGGAGGTTGTTGTGTGATGTTCTGCTTTCATCTGCTGGCAGGTATTTTGAGAGAGCTTCTTCTTGCAGATGACTTGGGAGAAGCAAATAACCTGGTAGGGAAGAAAGAGGTGCTGTTTAAGGCAACCACACCATCATTAGCTTGGCATCCCAGCTGTTTTCATCTCCGCACTCCTCCAAACAAAAGCCACCACCTGCTTTAGATCCTCACAGTTGTCATTTGGGATGTTGGAGAATTTAGAAAAAGCTGGAAAAGGAAGCAGAAATTGCTGCAGTTTTGATGCTTTTTTTACATTGAAATAAATGTAGGTTACGTGCGTGTGTGTGTTATGTGCCTTCAAGTCGATTATGACTTAAAACAACTCTATGAATCAGCGACCTCCAAGAGCATTTGTTATAACCCACCCTGTTCAGATCTTACAAGATGGTTCATGACAGATGCTCTTGGAGGTTGCTGATTCATAGGGTCGCCATAAGTCGTAGTCGACTTGAAGGCACGTAACAACAACAAAGTTCAGGTCTGTGGCTTCCTTTATGGAATCAATCCATCTCTTCTTTGGCCTTCCTTTTTTCTACTCCCTTCTGTTTTTCCAAGCATTATTTGTCTTTGCTGGTGAATCATGTCTTCTCATTGCGGCCTACTGCCAAAATAAAGCATAGACACCATTTATTGGGTTGGACCATGGACCACTTTATTAAACAGAATACAATCAGCATAATGAACCGGCAGGGGGTAAGTAAAGTGCGGGAGCATCCTGATGACCCAGGCAAAGCCTGCTTGCAGCTATATGGCGACCAGACCTTGTCTGAGCCAGGGGCTGCCCTGTGCCAGATCCCAGCTCAGGCCACACCCCAAGGATGTGTAGGGGGTCCAACCGACATCATTGCCCCCCGGGGCCCTGAAACCCTGAGCGGATGAGGCACGTTGGCCCCAAAGGCAGCCTGTATTCTGCCCCCGGGCCGTATAGCCCGGAGCTGCAGGCCTCCAGACCTCCTATCACCCCTAAAGGTGCCTAAAGGTGTCACCTAGATGCCCTTCCCTTTTAACCCTTTTCCCGCACTTCTTTGCCCAAGTGACCATTGACATATGAAATCGAAATGGTCCCAATCAGCCTATTTATTGCCATCGTCACCCATGCTAACCCTTGCCCCTCCCTGCTAACCACAGTGTGGAGTAGGCAAAAGAAACCTGCCGGCAAAACGAGGCCAGTAGGCCAAAAATTCCTAGTCAGCCCCGAAGCGACTACATTAGTCACATTGCAGCACAGGGAGGGACGGGCGGGTGCCACCGAAATTCAAAGGAGGGCCAGAAGCCAGCAGCCCAGGTTTAAATACCCTAGGCTGCCCCGCCCTCCTAGGTGCGTGCTGCATCAGCACCTAATGCGCATGCACCCCCCAACATGACGGCTCGGCATCGGCTGAGGCCGCAAAGCTTGCCCCTTTGGCCCGGTAAGTACCGGGCGCAGAGCGGGATTGCGGCCTACTGCCGAAATAAAGCGTAGACACAGTTTATTGGGTTGAATCATGGGCCACTTTATTAAACAGAATACAATCAGCATAATGAACCGGCAGGGGGTAAATAAAATGCAGGAGCATCCTGCTGAACCAGGCAAAGCCTGCTTGCAACTATAGGGCAACCAGACCTTGTCTGAGCCAGGGGCTGCCCTGTGCCAGACCCCAGCTCAGGCCACACCCCGAGGATGTGTAGGGGGTCCAACCCACCTCACCGCCCCCCGGGGCCCTGAAACCCTGATCGGATGAGGCACGTTGGCCCCAAAAGCGGCCCGTATTCTGTCCCCAGGCTGTATAGCCCTGTGGTGCAGGCCTCCGGACCACCTATCACCCCCAAAGGTGCCTAAAGGTGTCACCTAGCTGCCCTTCCCTTTTAACCCTTTTCCCGCACTTCTTTGCCACAGAAGGGGGGCAAGCCTCTGCTTAGTCCCCCTTCACCCCACACCGCATAAAAATTTCACATAGGCCCCCCTGCAGATCCATTAAGAAGACATCGTTGCCCACATCCGTCAGATGCACACCGTCTGGCCGAAACAACTCGACCCTGTTGTGTCTAATTTCTGGATGGTGAATGACTGAACCACCAGCATCCATAAATGCCCTCTGAATTTGCCTGTTCACCTTCTTGCGGGCTCTGTCCATCCCCCGTGGATCACCTGTGCACTTCCAGCTCCTGCGCGGCAGGATGTCCAACCACACCAAGTGCACCCCCGGCCAGTGATGTGCAATGGCCCGGAGGTCACTACACGCCTGCTCAATCAGGGCCTTGCCCTTCAACAGGCCCAAGTCATTACCACCCAGGTGGATGACCAGAAACTGGGGGACCGCCCACTCCACTGCTGGCTGGAACAATGCAGCAAGGAGCCCGTCCCAACACATCCCACGGCGGCCGAGCCAGTGCACCGAGGCCCATTGACGGAGCCCCAGCTGCGTGCCAAAACGCGACTTCGCTGCTCTGCGGCCCGCCCAGAAAACCATGCTGTGGCCGCAGAGCAGGATGCGTGCCTGCTGCATTCCTTTCCAGCGGCCTGTCAAAATAATTACAACGAATGTCAGGAGGCAGAGTAATCATTAGGAGCCGGCCTTCTGCGACTCCGCCAGTGGTCTAATATAAGTTTCATACACATTCGAACGCCACCTGCCCATTGCCTGTAGCCTATCCTTTGGGAAACCTAGGTGGGCAACAGTGGAGGCCGCACCTATCCTGAAGGAGTGTGTCCCAAACTTTCGAGGGTCAACGCCCAAGTTGCGCAGTGTGGCCTTGGCCACTGTCCAGAACTGGTACTTGGTGAGGGGGTGAGTGTCCCTGTGTGTGAATAGATACCCCGGGTGCGGCCCCCAAACTGCTGTAAAGCGCCGCAGGGCTGTGACGGGGCAGATCTCCTTTTGCTGACAGGGAGCTAACGCTATCAGCCGTCCCTTTCCATGTTGGTCAGTCTTGGAACGTCTAAGTCGCAGGAGGGCACGCTCTGCCTCCCAGCTGAGGTCCGAGACCATAAGGGCCCGCCACCACCAACTCCCCAATTCTAAAGGTCCCCCCAAAAAGGGTGAGGGCGGCTGCGTGAAATAGCCGTGCCTCGAAAGGGGAAGAACATAAATTCCTCCACTGCCCCTGCAAGCCAAACAGCAGTTCCGGGGAGATGAGAAGGCGGGCATCGGGGGTGCTTGGGCACCCACGGGACCAGCCTTCCAGCATGCGGTGGACCCTGAAGTCGCCCATGTGGTCCTGGAAGCCCTGGGCCTTTGCCAGGAAAGAAAGCCCTGAGAGCTTACCTCTGATAGTCCTAACTGAGAGGCCCCTCTGCTTTTCCTCCACGCAGAATGCCATAAGATGCTCCACAGGTATGGGCCACTCCTGTGCGTAGCCTCTGGACTCCCTGAAATGTGACAGCTCCCTACCTGCTTCCCGGTAGCTGGACATGGTGCTGGGTGCCACGGACAGGCTTATGGCCCTCTCCGCTTCATTCCTCCAATCTCCCATAGCGCTGGGGGAACCACCTCCGGTTGAGCCCTTGCCCACGGTGTCAGCTGGCAGAACCTCTCCATCTGGTTCCGTGATAGAGCATCGGCAATATTGTTATCAATACCTGGTACGTGGTGCACCAGGAACAGGATATTATAGTGCAAACATTGAAGCACGAATGCTCGCACCAGGCTCATGACGTTGGAGTTGTTTGAGGACAAGGTGTTGATAACCTGCACTGTGGGGAGATTGTCGCACCAAAAGTGGACTGTGGAGTTACACAAGTTCTCAGGCCAAAGGTGCACGGCCACCACAATGGGAAAGAACTCCAAGAACGTAAGGTCCCGGGTTAACCCAGGCTGTGCCCAGTCCTGTGGCCAGCTACCCTGGCACCATGCATCATTAAAAATAACCCCAAAGCCACAGGAACCTGAGGCATCCGAGTGCACCTGCAGCTCGGCCTCCAGCAGGCGCTCGCTCCTCCATAGGGATATCACATTGAATTCCTGTAAGAAGGTGGACCACACTGCCAGGTCGGCCCTAAGAGTGGCTGTGACCCGTGTGTGGTGTTGTGGGTGCGATAGACCAGCCATGGTGTTGTATATGCGTTGCATAAATGCACGCCCGGGCGCCACCACCCTACATGCAAAGTTCATGTGACCTGCCAGCTCCTGCAGGGTGGACAGCATCACCTTCCTGGATTGGATGACCTCAGTGATTTTCTCACTAAGGGCCACTAGCTTGTCCTGAGGGAGCCTACAGCACTGGGCTATGGTGTCAGTCTCGATGCCCAGAAAAGTGAGAGCTGTGGATGGGCCCTCGGTTTTCTCAGCTGCAAGGGGGACCCCGAGTTCCTCCTCCAGCCCTGCAAAATGGGCCATAAAGGCCT
This sequence comes from Rhineura floridana, assembly GCF_030035675.1. Taxonomy (NCBI): domain Eukaryota; kingdom Metazoa; phylum Chordata; class Lepidosauria; order Squamata; family Rhineuridae; genus Rhineura; species Rhineura floridana. The sequence goes on along the minus strand of NC_084487.1, from coordinate 133,543,886 downwards.
TACAGGTGCCGGCGTTGGCAGGGCCGGCAAGCAGGAAGTCATCCAGATAGTGCACCACAGATTGCAGGCCTGCCCTACCCCTGACTGCCCGCTCCAGGAACGAACTGAAGCACTCAAATACTGAACATGAAATCGAGCACCCCATCGGTAATGCCCTGTCCAGGTAGTATTTGCCAGCGAACATAAAGCCCAGCACTTCAAAGTCCTGTGGGTGAACCGGGAGGAGACGGAAAGCCGACTTGATGTCACATTTCCCCATGAGGGCCCCAGTCCCGCAGCTCTTAACCATCTGCACCGCTGAGTCGAATGATGTGTAGCAGACAGAACATAGTTCCGGCGGGATGAAATCATTGACAGACTCACCCCGAGGGAAAGGTAGGTGGTGTATGAGACGAAATTCACCTGGTACCTTCTTGCGAACGAGGCCCAGTGGAGAAACTCTAAGGGAGGGCATGGGTGGCACCGCGAAGGGGCCCAACACTCTGCCAGCCTTAACCTCCTTGTCTATTTTTACCTGCACAACTGATTCCATGCCCAACACTGATTTGAGATTGCGGGACATAAAGGCCCGCCTGGGGCCCAAGTAGGGAATCCTAAACCCCATAGTGAAGCCTTCCAGCAGAAACTGTGCATCTGGGACGAGTGGGTAACGACTGAGTAAATTTTGGAGCTTCGTAAGCTTAACTGGGCTGGGCCATTTTTCCTTGAGCTGTGCCAGGAGCCCCTGGCTTTCTAGAGCCAGCGGGGTCCCTGCCCCCACCCCAAAAGGGGCGGCCCCTGGGGCAGCCTGTGCAGGCGTGGGGCCCACCACATATCACACACTCATGCCGGAATCTGCAAGAGCTCTGACCACAGTGGCCCCGGGAGCTAAACTCCCAACAAAGCAGGCGGGGTTAAACCCCCTGCCCCGCAGGCCCGCAGGAAGGAGCTGCGGCTGACTGCCTAGCTAAGAGGTGTCCACTGTCCATCCTGTCCCCAGCTACAGGCTTGGAGTAGGACATAAACTGAAGCCACAGGTCTGGCTCCTTTCTGTCCCAGGGGAGGGAAGTATCAAAGGCAGCCCTCATGCGGAACGCCTGATCATAGGTGAGCCATGCCCCCCCTTGGAACTCAGAGTAACCCCGATATATAATGTCGAGGTATTTAACAAGTACTGAGCCCTTCTGCGGATGCTTCTGCATCACCACTCCCATGTAATTCAGGAATGCTGGCAGCCAGTTAGGCCAAGTGTGCTCTATACGTTGCCGCTTGGGTTTATCAGGCTCCATCTCATCCCCTTTGTCCTTGTCCCTCTTGGCTGGCTCCCTATATAACAGGGAGAACAGGTCCACATGCTCCCCTTTCCATATTTTTTCCTTGGTGGTAGGTAGAAGGTGGAAGCCTAGAGGGGCCGATGTCTCCCCAAAAGGTATAGCGTCATCCCCCACTGAGCCTAGTGGGTCATCACTCTGTGCTAGAGGGGCCGTGAGTGAGAGGGCCCCCTCATCTGCCAGCGCACCCACAGGCCTCCCCCAACTGTTGCCGAGGCGTCCTATCTCCCACCCCCGTGGGACACCCTGATTGCCCGTACCCCTCAGTCATTGCTGGCGGAGAAAAGGGCCAGTATGGAAATCCCCATGGGGGCCAGTTCCACTGCAGCTGACCCTGTGGTTGTGCAGAGAGAGGGAACTCACCCAGTGCTCCATCCGATGTGGGCCCTCTGGAGGTCTGAGAAGTGGGAGCTGTTCCCGCCACTACACCAGTTGTCCTCACGTCGGCCCTGCTGGGCCCAGCCTCCAGCACGTCCAGCCGAGCTAGGATGGCGTCAATAGCAGTGTTGTTAGCATCATTCCCGGTGCCCTGCGTTTTCACACGGGATCGCTTAGCCGGTGGCACATTTGCCCTTGCAGGCCCAGATTGTGCCTGGGGGGCCTTGGGCTGCGAGCCACTCTGGGGCACGTTAGGCTGGTGTAAGCCACTCTGGGGTGCATCAGGCTGGTGTGAGCCACGCTGTGGCATCTCGGGTTGGTGTGGGCCACGCTCCAGGGCTTCCAGCCTAGCCAGAATGGCTGCCCATGGAGGCCCGTTGTCCTCTAAAGCCGCAGGGGGCGGGCACCCCCCTCCCCTTCCTCTCGGGGCCTTGCCTTTTCCCTTTGGCCCGCCTTGCCCCTTCTTGGGTGGCATCCTTAGCTGGCAGAAGGGAGAGTGGGCCCAACAAACCTGGCTTTGCTGGTGGTGCTGGTGGCACAACCCAACGAAGAAACGGCCAGTAGGGGGGGAAAACAGCCGCCGCCAGTGGCTGGTGCTGTCTGCCGATTCCACCCATGTGCTTCCAGCGCTTGCTGCTTTGGGCAGGCGATATGCCGCAGCAAGGAAGGGGGCCGCCTGTCCCAGCTAGTGCTAGCTGCTTTGGAAGGGTGCCGAACTACCACCCCAAGGGTGGCTCCGTGCGCCAACTGCTAGGCCGCTGGGGGGCACACAAAGGAGACGCAGAGGCCCACCACAGCCAGATTGGCCTTCCCTCATCCTTCCGTGCGACAGAATGGCTGCCAGGGAAGAAGGTCCCCCCTGTAAGATGGCACCAGGCACAAGCCTCCCTCCCCAATCCCTGGAAACTTTGGTCAAAAGGCCTCTTATCTGCCGCCGCCACTGTTGCCGTTGCTCTGCTCGGGCTCCTCCTTCCCGCTGTGGTGCAGCTGAAGCTGCTGCTGCTGCTGCCAAAATTCAAAGGAGGGCCGGAAGCCGGCAGTCCAGGTTTAAATACCCTAGGCTGCCCCGCTCTCCTAGGTGCGTGCCGCTTCAGCGCCTGATGCGCACGCACCCCCCAACATGGCGGCTCAGCTGCGGCCGCAAAGCTCGCCCCTTTGGGCCAGTAAGTACCAGGCGCGGAGCGGGATTATGTGTCCAAAGTATCATAACTTCAGTTTCATCATTTTAGCTTCTAGTGACAGTTCTGGTTTAATTTGTTCTAACACCCAATTATTTGTCTTTTTCACAGTCTGGAATGCCCAAAGCTCTCTTCCAACATCACATTTCAAATGAGTTGATTTTTGTCTTACCACTTTTTTCACTGTCCAACTTTCATATCCATACATAGAGATTGGGAATTCCATGGTCTGAATGATCCTGACTTTAGTGTTCAGTGATACATCTTTGCATTTGAGGACCTTTTCTAGTTCTCTCATAGCTGCCCTCCCCAGTCCTAGCCTTCTTCTGATTTCTTGACTATTGTCTCCATTTTGGTTAATGACTGTGCCAAAGTATTGATAATCCTTGGCAAGTTCAATGTCCTCATTGTTGACTTTAAAGTAAATCTTCTGTTGTCATTACTTTAGTCTTTTTGGCGTTCGGATATAGTCCTGCTTTTGTGCTTTCCTCTTTAACTTTCATCAGCATTTGTTTCAAATCATTACTGGTTTCTGCTAGTAGCATGGTATCATCTGCATATCTTAAATTATTGATATTTCTCCCTCCAATTTTCACACCATCTTGGTCCAATCCTGCTTTCTGTATGATATGTCCTGCGTATAGATTAAACAAGTAAGGTGATAAAATACACCCCTGTCTCACACATATTGTGTCTCCATATTCTGTCCTTACAGTAGCCTCTTGTCCAGAGTATAGGTTGCGCATCGGAACAATCAGATGCTGTGGCACCCCCATTTCTTTTAAAGTTTCCCATAGTTTTTCATGATCAACACAATCAAAGGCTTTGCTGTAGTCTATAAAGCACAGGGTGATTTTCTTCTGAAATTCCTTGCTCCAACGTATCCATTCCATTATCCAACGTATGTTTGCAATATGATCTCTGGTACCTCTTTCCTTTCTAAATCCAGCTTGGACATCTGGCATTTCTCGCTCCACATATGGTAAGGTTACATATGTTATGTAAATAGTTATGTAATAGTTATGTACCCAGCTGTAATATTGTTATATTGTTGGTTGTTCAATATAGATACATTTATTCCACCAACCATCCATTGGTTACCATCCCTCCCCTCCATAGGCATGAATGACTAATGAATCACCAAGTTAAAATCAGCCCACTTGCCACGTATTGTGGCCTGCCGAATGCTTGATAATCTCGTTTTGTTTTATTTTTGCAGTCCCAACTATCAGGAGGCTGACATGACAATAACTTTTCAAGTCAGACCTATTAAATCTGGAGCAGGACCGTAACAATTGCCTATGATTCTGAATCACAGGCTTTGCTCTAATAACCAATGTATGTCTACACTATGTTCAGAAACAGAATCTTCCTTGCACTGGTATGTGGGGTTGGACCAGCAGCGTCCAACAGTTTTTTCATACTTGTCAGAATTGTGGTGAATGTGTTAACATTTTTGCCACTTTCCCCCCCCCCAAGAATTAACTGTGTTTTTGTGGGTAGAAAATGACACATTTCAAATTATTTATTGAGAGAATTAGTGCAAAATCTGACACATCTTTTCATTAAGTAGTGTAGGGAAATCAGGCATAAAATCAGTTACATTACAATGCAACTTTCAAAAACAATGGCTGTGTGTGAACTCTACCCACAGTGCAAATACAGTTTGCAGCATATAGGACCCAAGGGCAAACTTGTGCTTAAGGGTGTGGCGTGGACCCTTTTTCTGAACTGGTACATGAATAAATATTTGTTTAATTGTTTTTTGACAGGTAGTAGAAGTAAAGCACCAAATTGCCACAGGTTAATAGCCATTTTGCCATATGTAGCGAGTGACAACCGTGTTTTCTTCCTTGCCCCACTACTACATTTAGAATAATTTTAAAATCTGCTCTCTCTAGCTGTGTGGATCATACATATACTGTCACTATATTTACTGGCAATTAGTATGTCTCTGACTGCTCACTCTCTGTGACAAAGCAGGTCATCAAACCAATTGCATTTTTCTGTTATAAAAGGCCCAAACAAGACAGAAGAAATGCTGGCGTTTTCATTGGTGTCCAGAACTCACTTGGAAATTCCACTAACTTTATCAAATCTCTTTTTACTTCCTTTAAAACTCCTTGAATGTTTCTCCTAGGCAAGAACCTCTAAATCCACTGCAAAAGTTTCTGTTGGAAGTGTGATGGGATGCAGCTCAGTTTGCTCATAGGTTTATATGGAAAGGAAAGAGAGAGACACATCGCCATACTTCCTAAACTCTCTTTCTGACCTAACTTGTGCTGACCTTCCTTCAGCTGTGTAAATTGATACTGTTAGGTTGCTGACCTCATTTTCTGACTCCTCCCTTTTTCTTCATTCTACCTTGCGAGGGGAGATATTCATTCCTCTCTCTCTCTCTCTCTCTCTCTGAGATAAAAGGGATAAGCATAGTTCCCTTGCATCTCTAATTTAGTTAGCTAGCACTAGGAACTCTTTTCTGTCCAAGTATGTATTTTATAGAATCATAGAGTTGGAAGGGGCCTTGTAGGCCATCGAGTCCAACCCCCTGCCCACAGGACAAGTCCAAGTCCAAAGGACAAGTATGAGTAACGCTGTGACTAATGACGCATCTGGGTCAAAGCTGAAAGGATGCCATAGGTGTATTTAAACTTGAAGCGAGGGTGAATGGGATGCTTATATGTTGAATCACTTTCCCTATGGCCCATATCAGGGCAGGGCAGGCTTGATGGATCTACATTTTTACTAGAACCCCAGTATCTACCAACAAGAGCCAGGTAAAAAGACATAACAGATAGAACAGAACAGGGTGCCTCTGAAAAATTTGAAATTGTTTTCAATACCAGCTTTCTTCATTTCTAGTTAGCTTTCTTCATTTCAGCAGCTAAATTAGGTAGAATAATTCAGAGTGAGAAACCCTTGCCAATCAATCGCAGATGATCCCTAGATCTACCAGTATATCCAAATCTACCTTCTGCTACTGGCCCATATCACATATAAATCATGTCTTAGAATTACTTTGATTCTCTCACTAGCAGAAAACATATTCTATACTAATAGTATGGAACCGGAACACCAAAAAGCACTTTGAACCACATCCTGAAAGTCGTAAGTATTTTGGGGCTTGAGTTTAAATCAAATTCAGTTGACTTTTTTCTTTTTCACACAGTTAGAGGGACAATGTAAAGAGCTGCACGATGACAAGCATGAGACCAAAGTGGAAAACACCATGTTGAAACTTACAAACAAAGAGCTGCTGAAGGAACTGGAGGGAACATCCAAGGAGTTAATCATTGCCCAACAGCAGTTGCAGATGCTTCAGGATGAGGCTGGAAAGCTGCAGGAAGAAAAGGAAATGTGAGTGATGTCTGGAACTAGAAAATATCTGGGGGTGGTGATGATGTTATCTCATTCCTCTCCTTCAAACATTCTACCAATGTTTTGTGAGAGCACACTGTTTTGTTTTAATGTATTTTAAGATCTGTTTTTATGATGTTTTAAAGTGTTTTTAGCTTTGTTTGCCGCCCTGGGCTTCTGCTGGGAGGAAGGGCAGGATACAAATTAAATAATAAATAAATAAACACACAACATTTCAGTACAGTATGTTTCACAGTGTGCACATGCATCTCATTATTGGCTTTTCAACCAACAACAGGCTTTTCAGGTTATTGTAGTGATAGCAAAATCTACAAAATCTGATATATAAGAGAAAATGACAGGACAAAATAAATGTGCTTACACAAGTAACAACAGTATCCTACTATCAGCTCTCTCGCTCTCTCTAGCCTATGGTTTTTATACAGTATATAGCTGAGCAAAAAACAATAAATCTTTCTCATTTTCTAGAAATCTGCATGGGATGGAAAAACAACAAAGGGTACTGTGTTACCTTCAGAACTAAATATTTTTATGGCATAAATGTCCATAGACTCCATCAGATAAGGAACATTTTCAGCCATTACAAAAAGCACTTCCCTCTTCTATAATTTTTAGGAGATAGTTTCAGAACAGCTTTTGTATACGGAGGATGACTTCCACTCAAAGGAAGACTACACAATAAAGGTCTTGTGTAGTTTGACCCTTAAAAACCCATCTTGTCCTGTGTTAACAATTGGAGTGATGGCTTTGCTTTGTGAAAACAGTAATTTGTGTCCAGGACTTGCATTAAAAATAGAGTCAGGTTAAACAGATTCATTTTCAACTGTTTAAGTATGTTCAGGGAAACTGTGTATTCAAAACAATGAATTATTCGTGTTGCCAGGTATTGCTTTCAAGAGCCACAGCAGGGAACACAGATCCCAGTGGCATTTTCTAAGGAATTGGGAATTTAGGGTTTTATTCTGATACTTTGTATATGTCTCCTCTAGGGAGGTTTACAGAGTGACAGAAACATTACAGAGGGAGAAATCAGGACTACGTAAGCAACTGGATTTTTTAAGGTAAGAAAACACAGTTGGTTTTGGGGGGAAGAGAAGGAGAGAAAGAGATGATACCATGTAGGAGTTCCATGTGTAAGGAAGAATGAATGGTTTCAGAGCACAGGAGACTTTGGGGTGGCTGGTTAACATGCATGTATCTTCTGAATTTCATGCATACAATTTTGTGTTGCCTCCCAGGAGAGGAGATGCTAGTTGGGAAATGTGCTCCTCTTCAACATAGTGCAATATACAGATTCAAAACAGAATGCAGAATGCATTAATTGAATATATCTTAAGAGGCTATGAATCTTCTTAGAAGTCTTTAGTTCTCTGCTCCTGCTACTAGATTATTGGCAGACATTTTCATCTTGCTAGAGCACCCATAATCTGCTGGAATAGTTAGCTCCATTCAACAGATATTTTAGTGAGCTGAAGATTCACCCCTAATGGGAGAAGCTAGCCTGGACTCCATGAGGATTTCACCAGAACCATGGGATTATCTGTCATAGTCAAAAGCAACCATTGTAGTCAGGAAACATAATGTATGAAAACTCTGTTTTGTGGCAGTTGGTGATAAGTATATTTGGGTAGTTTCATTCAATTTATAATACTGTTGTTGATGAATATCTGTGGTGCCACTCCCATGTTGTAGCACACAACTGTGATGACATCATCAAAATGGCATCCATCACAAGAAGAATAAATATTATCTTGATATCTGTTATATTAGTTTTATTGTGTGTAAGCTCTTGATGGAGAGGTATTTGCATAAGCTATAAAACATGCCCCTATCATTTATCATTTTTTACTGATGCATACAAATACTGGAAAAACTGGATTTGGTTCAAATACACCAGTTTTTGGAGGCATTTTGAACAGCAGTGAGCAAGGGGGGAAAATTCACAGAGTAAACTTCCTACCAGTTAGCCAGGGGTTGGCGGAACTGATGTCAAAGGTTCCAAAATATTCAAAGACCTGCCTGGCATGCTGCAGCAAGGTAGAATGAGGGGCGGAGTGTTGTTTTTTTTTTAAAGAAACCAATATCGAGAATATATATGCCAGCTCCAGAGTTGGTGTATGCTTTCTCCCATTTTGAGGGTTTGTCAGGGAAATGAGAAGGCTAAGGATCCTTTAGATCTATGTTCTCCCCAATCTGCCTCCTGCATGGCTCTGAAATAACTGCTGTTTGCCCTCTCTGGCATCGGAGCTCTGATGTCTGAGTGGAACTGGCCAGAGACCTTTCTCCTGCCTCACAGAGGAAGCACCAAGTATAAGATCTTCCTTTCTGGAGGCAGAGGTCTCTCTGCCCTTGGAGAGGACTCTCCAATTGATCCTATGGCCCCAAGGGACCATAGGGGGAAGTGTCCCTCACCCAGCTGTGCCTGGCTCTGCCAGCAATGGAGTTCTGGCACAGAATGCCTCAATGCACTTATTCAAACTTATTCAAATACCCTGAAATAGGGTATTTGGGAGGGAAGGGTAGAACTGATCTGGCACAGGATCTGTGCTGGCAATGGACCCAACCTGTCTTTGCTGTGCCAGTGGCTATGCTGCTCCATTAAGCCCCACCGCTGCTGGCCAAGTGTTTGTCCATTCATTTTGCTTATTTTTAATTCGTTCATTTTTACACATTAGTTAATACATTTGTCTAGTTAATTATTCAGAAGTAGCCAGTTTATTTCTGTCACTCCTCTTAGTTTTTATTTGCATTAGTTTCAATGGAAGAGTAGCCAGTCTTCTGTTGTCTGTAATTTTATTGTTTTCTATCCAAATATTTTTACTTCCCCATCAAAATAATCAGGCCTGCCAAATTTCAGATAGATAAGGCAAAATGGACTGCCTTCAAGTCAATTCCGACTTATGGCGACCCTATGAATAGGTTTTTCATGGTAAATGGTATTCAGAGGGGGTTTACCATTGCCTTCGTCTGAGGCTGAGAGGCAGTGACTGGCCCAAGGTCACCCAGTGAGCTTCATGGCTGTGTGGGGATTCAAGCCCTGGTCTCCCAGGTTGTAGTCCAACACTCTAACCACTATGCCACACTGGCTCTAGGGGCTCTTCCACTGAGCTATGGCCCTTTCCCAATAAAACTAGATAAAACTAGCAGAGGCAACATGAAGCATGCATCACCCACTTTTATCGTCCTTCCCCTTTCTGCAAGTCCTGCAAATGTATAATTTTTGCCAAACATTCACTACACTTGTAGTGGTGATGAGAGAATACTGTGCCTTATATGTATGCATTGAGAAAAACTGAACAATTTTGGTCACAAACACCATCTTTTTTGGAGGTATTGTGAAATTGACTATTTCATTAGGATGGCTATCCATATAAGTAACATGTAGGACATTTGTTGTAGTTTGGTTTCTTTCCAAGAAATCAAGAATAAGTTAATTGTCCAAATACTCCCAGAGTTTTGTTTATGTGCAAAAACATGAGAGAGTGAGAGGGTGTGTGTGATGACCAGCTGAGGTCCTCCCCCACACCCTTCACCATCCCAGGAACCAATTCCTCACCCTGGGCAATTGGTCCTGGCAAAATATCCTTCCCTGCCAAGCCTGTGCACACTCACAACAGCTTTGCAGTGTAGGTAGCTGCCACCACCCCTTATACTGGTTAACCACTCTGAGCCAAGGGGAAGCTCAGAGCCCAGAAAACTTGCCAGAAATTCCAAAGGACAAGAGCCAAAGAGACACTCCTTGCCCTGGAGCCTTAGGCAAACACCCAATTTACACTGTAGTTGTGGTCAATGGTCAAGGCAGCAGGTTTAGAACTAACCTTCTCCTGAAATGAACACACACTGGTAAATAGAAGTAAATTTATTAAAGAATGAAAGAGGTGCACAATTACAGCAGCAAAATGGTTCTTAATATCCACACCCAAGAGGGGAAAGGTAAAACATAGAGAGTTCAATCACAAGAAAGAAAACAAGAAAGCTAACTAGCCTAGCCTAATACTTGCATAAAGGCTTTCAGTTGCATAGCCACCTCTCCTCAGAGAGATAACAGTCAGGATAGCAATAGCAAAATGGAACCTCACCGGGCAACATCAAGTAGGCATGATGGGACCCAGAAGAGGAACAAAACGTAGAATTTTCTGCCCATACTTATGGCAAAATCTCCAGCAGCAGGCTGGAGACAATTATCCAATCAGGGATTTCTTTTTGAGTTAGAGGCCTATTAATCACCGGCCAAGCGGCACATCCTCCCTAAAGCTCCCAGGCTTTACGACCTTGATGGAACCAGGCCTTGACTGATAAGAAGGTGTTAGGCTGGGCCTTTGATTACCCACAGCTGGGCATTAAAACTGCCAACTCATGCTGGCTTGCAAAAACCAAATGTTAACCCACACAGGTCCCACACTGTCAAAAAGAAACCCCACAATTCCCTGTTCCACAGCCATCTTAGATGCAGGCTTTCATGACAGGGGAGCAATGGTATTGCTTACAATAAGGTAATACAAAATATTTTTTTTAAAAATTACAGAATCGCAAGAGTCTGTGAAAAGAGATTAAGCAAGATTTGGAAAGATGGGTAGCTCTAAGAATTTCATGACTAGGTAGAACAATTCTAAAATGAAAATGTTCTTCCCAAATTGATGTTTTTATTCTATACAAGTTTCCTTTCAAACTCTATCTGGCAATAAATGTTTCTGCATTTTTAATGGGAAGGAAAGCAATCTGGAGAAGCAGTTAATATTTTTATAAGGCTGCAATCCTAACCCCACTTATCTGGGACTAAGCTGCACTGAATTCAATAGGATATACTGTACTTCTGAGTAGATATGGTTAACATTGTGCTGTAAGCCAACGAAGGCTGGGGTCTCAGCTCACACAGATATATGAAAAAATTGCCATGCAGCTATACTAAGTCATTTGAAGTTATGATTTTCCCAAGATAAGGTGCTAGTATTGGAACAACAAGGTATCAGCACTGTATTAACAATCTGATCCTGGCACTGCAGTAGGAAAGCTATTATTAAATTACATCACATTACTGATGATTTATTTTCAGTCTGGTTCAATTTTAGAGGTAAGCTAAGTCCAGAACTTTCATCCTTTAAGTGAAACTTTGTAATAACAAAAAGAGGATAAGGACATTAGGTATACTGTACTGGGAGAAGGTGTTATTGAAATGGGGTAATGAGTAGGGCTGTGCATCTGTGGGTATTCTGTAAGAATAATTTGTTAATGTTTGGATCTTTTTAATACAGATTTTGTCACAGTTAAGAAACTGAATGGTGTGTACGAGTTAGTATATAATGGATAATAATGAGTGTAGAGATGTATGGATAGTAACGGTTTTATATATGGGTTCTGGTGGGTCCTATGAGGATTCAGATATGTATTCATATACACTTCAAGTGAAGGCTCTGTAAGAATTTTGCAAGAACAAGGATAGCAAAAATTTTATTTACATTCATGGAGGTTATGCTATAGACATGTAACTTTTTTTCTGTGGTCAAATGTACTATAATTTATTTTCTGTAAGAGAAATTTCTAAGTGTAGAGTTACATTAAACTGTTTACGTGTACACTAAACCATTAAAATTATTACTTTGTATTTTGTCTTTAGCTCCTGATGAAGGAGAGTTCTCTGAAACACATTGAGCTTAATAAATAGTTGGATACCAGTAGGACTAGAGCATGCCTCCGTTGTGTTTCAAAGACAGGAAAAAAGAGAACACAGTTCCTCCCCCTCCCCCCAAGCACTGTGATTGGAAAGTGTTGGGTGGGGTGAGAATGGAAATGGAAATGGGCTGCATTCAAGTCATATTTAGAGGTGGTTTACCATTGCCTGCCTCTGAGGCTGAGAGGCAGTGCATATCTCAATAAGAGAAGGCCAGCTCCCCTGTTCCCCTCCTGCTCAACACTATGATTGGAGAGTGTTGGGTGGGGTGAAAGTTTAGCTCTGCAGATATCAATAAGTGAGGTTCAGCTTTCCTCCTTCCCCTCCCCCACCCTAGCTTTCTCCTTATATAGTGTTGTAATGAATAATTGCAACAGATTGGAGACAGTCTTTCTGCCTTTCTGAGAGACTGCTCTGAGCTACAGATTGGTACAAATAGCTGCAAATTGATTTGGTTTAACCCAGTCTCATTCTTTAGCTGCCTCATCCTGATCCAGACAGGGCACAAATTGGCCCATTCAGTTCAGGATTCGGCTGAATCCAGTGCACAGCCCTAGTAAGGAGGCCGTGCAATACCTTTTTTTAAGTTATGGGACAAATTAAACCCACATATTTATTCAGCAGATATATTGAAAATGGAAATGGACTGCCTTCAAGTCGATCCCTACTTACGGCTACTCTATGAACAGGGTTTTCATGGTAAGCGGTATTCAGAGGAGGTTTACCATTGCCCCCCTCTGAGGCTAGTCCTCCCCAGCTGGCTAGGGCCTGCTCAGCTTGCCACAGCTGCACAAGCCAGCCCTTTTCTTGTTCGCAACTACCAGCTGGGAGGCAACTGGTCTCCTTGGGATTATGCAGCTTGCCCACGGCTGCACAGGTGGCAGGGCACGTAACCCCTGAGCCACTCACTGTGGGGGTGATCTTTAGCTGGCCCTTGACACCCAGGAGACACGAGCGGGGATTTGAACTCACAGACTCTGGACTCCCAGCCAGGCTCTCCTACCCACTGTGCTATACCAGCTTATAGCAGATATATTAGAAACTCATTAATAAGATATAGTCCTCAGAGATTGTACAGAATTTGAACTGTTGATATCCTCTAGCCAATCAAAGAATTTATTATGATAGATGCATAACATTCTTCTGAAAGTATACATAGTAAAACTTCTATCCAGATAAGTGGGGAGAGATTTGGGTAATGTATCTCTGAGGAATCTTGAAACATGGGGAAAAAACCTCATCAGACTCTGGACTTCAAAGAGAGCTTTTATAAGATTTTGCTTAGATATAAACCTAAGAGGCGAGATCCCTTTTTCCCCAGACATTAACATGTTGGAGACATACATTCATTATATCTGTTGAAGGTGTCCTCAATTAAGGTATTTTGGGAAATGACACTTGGGAACATAAAATAATTAACTGGTTGTGATCTACCATTTCCTGTGATACTGTTGGCTAATATAAGATGAAGAGTTCTGCAACTTAGTATATCTTTTCCTAACCTCCACTGAGGAACATGTTACCACACAGGGGGTTATCACCCCTCCATGTGTATATCCCAGCACAAAGTATGGTTTAGTTTGCAGGTCAGTCATTTGCAAGGTGGAAAACATCTATACAGGGGCATTTGATTGGTTGCAAAACCTATGCAAAAGAACATGGTATGTCACACATAACTGGCGTGATTCATATAGTTTTAGTTATCGTCTTTTGTCCATCTGGAGTTGGAAAGGCTGGTTTTGGTATATATTTTGCTTGATAATTTGTCTACATGGCAGGTATAAGTACACCTTTCATTGGAAGTATTTTTTTCTCCGTGGATCTGTTTGGGTTTTTTTAGCATCCATTTCTTAACACAGTGCTGCAAGAATAATTATCTTGGTATTGACATAAGCTTGGCATATGGAATCCTCCAGTTCATACATAATATAATCTGAGACTGTACAGTAGGGTCCCACACATATGGCAGGTTAGGCTCCAGACCCCTGCCGAAAAGTGAAAACCACCGAAAAGCGGATCAGCTGTAGCGTGGGGGTCTGGAACCTAACCCGCTGACGGCACAGGAGGAGCAGAAGATCAGCTGTAGTGGGCTACAACTGATCTTCCCCTCCTCCAGCGAGATCAGCTGGAGCGCAGGGAGCTCCAGCCCCCCCTCCAGCTGATCGCCCTGCTGGCGCCTTATTAACGGAATGCTGAAAAGCAGGGCGCCAAGAAATGGTGTTTTAACTGCAGTAAATGTTCCTGGTGATTTAATTGCAGTAAGTTTCTCTTTGCTAATTGAATTCCTTTCTGTAAGGTAACTTTCCAATTTCCTGACAAGCTACCAGTAGAGTTACAGAAGTAGTTGTTTTCAATGCTTTCAGTATTTGAAGAGACAGGAATATGTTAGTAAGTACAATTCATTATCCAGAAGCACAAACCAAATTGAGGTTTTGGGTAGTATTTCAAACTAAGGACTAAAACATCCGGGTTTTGTGCAAACATAAAAAATCTTTTTGCCCCTCTCACTTTAATATTAATAGCATGTAGAAAGATCTTAGTATCCGTTTGTTCTCTGAAGTGAGCCCAAAGAACAGTATGTGGCAGCCACTTTAGTACCCCATACAACAAAATCCTTTGCACATTTCTTTGCATATTGCATCTTGTGTGCAAAGTGTTCCAGTGTCTTGCAGAAATCAATATTGTGCTATGATCTTGTCAAATATTTATTTAGAGTATTTGTACCCCACTCTTCAGCCAAAAAGGCTCCAAGAGAAGCTTACAAACAAGAGAGTTCCCTGCCCCTAGGCTTACAATCTAAAACATGACACTGCAGGAAAAAGAGACAGGATGAAAGGAGAGAAGCAAAACTCAGGCACTAGTTCTTTGTTAAATAGTATGGAGGGGGACAGATGGAGCTGGTCTTTCAGAGTTGATGGAGTGAGCCCTTCTTTTCATCTCTCCTGCTGAGGCAGCCTGCTGGAATGGCTGTTACAAAGTGACAATTGAGGGAGAGGTGGCCTGATGGAACTGGTCTTTCAACAGAAATGATGGAATGAGTCCTCAAATAGTGAGCACTCTAAAGTGTGTTTATTGCTTCAATGTTTAGCCACCCTTCATCAATTCATGATCTCAGAACAGGTTACAACATAAAACATTTACAACAAATCAAAATCATAAAACAACTCACAATTCAAAAGTGAACAAATCAAATAAATCTTTGAAACAATCTTAAAAACTGCAGGCAGTCCATCAATTTACAGCTAGTCCCATTGTGTCAACCCTCCTATGAAGGCCTGAGCAAAGAGGTATGTCTTCAGCTGGTGTTGAAAAGGTAAACAATGTTATCACCACCCATACCTTGGAGGTATGCATAGATGCATTGCCGCCACAGAGAAGATCCTATCCTGTGTCCTCTGATGATGTACCACCTGGTAGCAGGTAACGAGAAGGGTCTCCCTCACAGATCTTACAGCATGAACAGGCTGGTACAGAGAGGTACTCTTGCAAGTATTAGGACCTAAGTCACGTAGGGCTTTATTAGTCAGCATTAATACCTTCAACTGGGCTCGACACCATATAGCAACCAGTGCTGGTTCTTCAATATCTGTGTTATGCGGGACTTCCGGGAAGGGTGACTTAGCCTGTGCCTGCTTTTGAGACGGGCTCCTGCCTCAAAAGAAGCTTATTCAGATATATCAGTCAGATTTTTTCTTTTTTTGACTGATTAAACTTCTCCCGGGTAGGGAGAAACGAAGAGATTAACCTCAAAGCCTATTTTTGTTGGGACGACCAGATCTCATTAATTTATGGGACGAGGTCCAGCCGACGAAGGTGGGACGGATTTTTAACAACAAGCTCTATCTGGAAAAGCGAACGTTCATCTTATCTTCTAAGAGAGAACGCACTAACAGGCAAGCACCCTTCTTTCTATATTTTTCTTTTACTTGACTTAAATTGTTGCTGTTTAAAAGAGATTTGCCAGATTGATCAGTTTTTGACATCTCACTGGGGAGCCATAACTTCTCTCTGCTACGCACTAATTAATAGCTTATCTCTGTTTTTGTTGCAAAAAGCTGTCCTGGATTTGCATTCTAAAGATATACACAGAAGAGGGATTTCTATTCCAGATTTTTATTTTGAAAAATATTATACTGTTTTGAGACTACTCTCTTTTTGGTCTATTTTATTTTGACGAATCTGTTTTCTGACGACCGCCATTAATTGTTTCGATCCTGGGAACTGCATTTTGTTTATTTAAGCATGGAGAGATAAGGCTGTCTGCTCTGTTTATACTGTGATGTCACCAAGTTTGGAGTATTAACCCAATTGTTGCTGAAATAAGAAGTGGTTTTCCTATATTTTTCTTTTAAAATGGCAATTAAGAAAGTGGCTGAGAAGCTGGAAATAACTATGTTTCAGAAAATAATGGATGAGATTGAGATAACGAAACAAAACCTGCGACAGGGTTGTAAGGAGCTGAAAATTGAATTGAGTAAAATGAAGCAGGAGATTAAAGATATAGGGGTCCCTGTGAGAGAGGTGACCCTGGAAGGGGTCCCTGTGAGAGAGGAGACCCCGGAGATTGGAACAAACGTGGAACAAGAAAAAGATTTGGAGTCTATGGACTTTAGAAACAAAATTTATTGTTTGGAGACACAGGAGATTAAAGACATAGGGGTCCTTGTGAGAGAGGAGACCCTGGAGACTGGAACAGGGGTCCCTGTGAGAGAGGAGACCCTGGAGACTGGAACAGGGGTCCCTGTGAGAGAGGAGATCCCGGAGATTGGAACAAACGTGGAACAGGAACAAGATTTGGAGTCTATGGACTTTAGAAATAAAATCTATTGTTTGGAACTTAATGTTATCTCTGAAGAAATTAATGAAGATTCTAGAGATAAAGTTATCAATGGCATGGATAATCTTCTGGACTGGAATGATGTGATGGAGCCCAATATAGAGAAAATCTATGGAATTAACTGCAGCCATGTGACAATGGAAAAACTTTCAAGAGATGACCCAGTGTATTTTGAAAAAAAGAACAGAGATATGATTTTACAGCAGTATTTCAGCAACCTATTCAGAATGGATGGCAAGAAAATATTTGGGATAGAGGTAATTCCCATCAGACTCTTACTATATGACTATGGCTTTGACAGCAAGATTATTATGGAATACTGATAATGGAAGATTGGATACTGAAATTACTGGACTTAACAAGACTACTGAAGATGGAAGATGGAAAATGGAACTAATAGGGATAATAGAACAATGGCTACTGAAATTACTGAACCTAACAGATTCTGATGTGATGGATTAATTGAAATGTTTATTTTGACTATGGTTATGACAACAAGATTATCATAATTAGTAATGAGATGGATTAATCGATATGCTTATCTGGAAAAAAAAAATTGATAGATATATTTCTTAAAGAATTGAAACCTCTCTTTGACTTTTTGTGGAAAGAATAAAGTAATGTTTATGAGATTTGATGATTAAGTAAGATAACTACTGGAGGAAAGTGATTTTATAATATGACTTAAGAGACAGGATTGTTATATATTATAGACGTATAACTGATTTGATCTTTGACAAATGGGAAGTCAATATTTTACTCTTTATTTTTTATTTTTGTTTTTTTTTTTTTTTTCTTTTTGTTTAACTATTTTTGATTTTGTTTTTTGTCTTTGAATGTTTTATGATTTTGTCTTGTATGTTTTATGAAAATCTGAATAAAAATTATTGAAAAAAAAAAAATATCTGTGTTATGCGATTCTAGCTTGCTGAACCACTTAGCACTCTGGCAGCTGCATTAGGCTTGGAACTCACTTGCTGGTCCCGATCCAATTGCATTCCATGAACTGGAATGCAGTCTCATGCCTTCTTTCTTTGTTTCTGCTAAGTTCTGCTTTCAATGACATTTGAGGGGTTAATATACAGAGATTAAAAGGGAAGTTTAGAGAGCCTCACCCTCTTTAATCTCTGTATTAACCCTTTAAATGCTGTATTTCCATGCCCTTTCTCCTATAACCCGTCAGATGACTGTAACCAATTGGGTGACATTACATTCAGTGCAAATTGAGAGTAGCACAGGAGAAACTCACAGCATTCTCAAGGCTTCAAGAACCCTAGCAAAAGTCAATGAGAGAAGTTTCTGACCTATTGTTATCCTGCTGCACACAGGAGCAGTCCAAGAGCCAATTTACTCATGAGGAAGCATAGCTGGAGGGGCAGGAGGGGAGAAATGGAGAATGCCAGCATCCCAGGTCATCGCTTGCAGGACGTTTTGGAGAGAGTGAGAAAAATAACAATTTTAAAAGGTTAAGGGGAGCCTGGACCAAAAGAGTTCTGAATAAAAGGGTTTTTTAAGGGGCTTTAGTAGAGAAAAAGGAGAAACGTGCTAGCTGAGCAAAGCTGAAATAGCCCCTACAAATGAGATCCAAAATACCACTGAAATACCACCACTGCAGAGGCACAGCCAAGTCAACGCTGCTGCTGCTGGCAAAGATTTTGCTCACAGAGTGCATATAAGCAAGCATCTCTCTCCCCCCTTATTTCCTGAAAACTAGCTTACTATGAGTATCTCCAACTGGAAAAGGACAAGAGAAAAAGTCTCACCTGCATGCGGAGCAATGGATTCCGTATTTGCCACTTGGTCCTCCAGTGTCAAAGATGTATCAAGAAGTACTCCCAAGCTACACACCTGTTCCTTCAAGGGGAGTGCAATTTCATCCAGAACAGGCCATCAGCCCAGTTCCCAAACCCAAGAATCACCAACTTACCAACCTCCGTCTTGTCAGGATTTAGCTTAGTTCAGTACTGAACTGAAGTATCAGCAACCTTCGTTTTCACTTTCTTCTTAGGGTGCCTCCAGACTGTCACTATTCAAGCAAACTCAGGAACTTTAGGTTTGTGCAGTTAAAGTTGATTAAAACTTCTGCTTGCAACTCTTTTGTATAGGCAAGCCTCTCCAGATGCTGATGTGTTTTATTTTATTTTTTTTGGTCTATGGCTGTTTTTAATTTGTTTTTAAAATGCTTATAATTACTTGTTTTTAACTGATTTATCAATAATTTTAATGTCTTTTGTAAACTGCTTAGAGGTTTTTTTACAATCAATTGGTATATAAATTATAATAAATAAATAAAAATAAATTACAGGGCGCTGTTTCCCTAGCACAATAAATCCACTTTGCAATTTGGAAAGTGATAGGGAACTGCATTAAGAAGTGTGGGATAAATGAATAACAGGAAGCCGTATAAGCATGCCACAAGCAATTCAGGATGAATGCAGATGAATGCTCTTGGTGGTATAACTGCCCTGCAAACGAACCAAAGCAAATGCCCATAAAGACCAGGTATAATTTAACCTCCACCACATAAGCCCTGTTGGAGCAAATCAGGATGAATGCACGACAAGCAGGGCATCTGGAAGGGCCTGTAGTACTGGAACACCGCTTGGTTCTTTGGTACCACTAAGATGATGAATCCATTGATGTCGATTTGTTTTTAAAAGCTTCATACAATTTTCTTCTATGAATATCCATTCTAACTTCTTTTGCATTGCCATTACTAAAAACTAAAATTTCATGTCCCTCAAATGTGAATGCATTATTAATACAACTTTGAAAATGCCTTTTTTTGGTTGATGACTAAATCTGAGGAGTCAAAATGGTGCTTTGTGACATCAGATGAACTTGACATATATGTGCCATCATATTGTCCCCAATGCCCACTGTAGTTCTGGATCAGTGAGAAAGAAAGAGCAAGAGGATTAGGATGTGGCATCATGCCAGCTTCAGCTGAAGAACGGGTGTCTATTGCTGGTGGATTGATGTACATATTTATTTATTTATTTATTTTATTTATTTAAAATATTTTTATTCCACTAGGGTTACCATCATTTTGTCATTTCAAAAAGAGTACATTTGGCTTCGATAAGTGAAAAGTAAGAGTATGCTGTTGCACCATCTCAAAAAGAGTACATGTACTCTTAAAAGAGTACGGTTGGTAACCCTATATTCCACCCTTCTACCCTACAAAAGGGCAGTCAGGGCGCCTCACAATAAAATCATACACTCACAAAAATTAAACAGATAAAAATACATAAAATACTGATTAAGAAATCTAGGGGGGTTATATTAAAGGGGGGCTAAAGAGGTAAAACTAAAAAAGGGAGGAAATAAAATCAGTTTCAGGCTCTACCTTCAGTCCCTCCCAGAGGCTCTCTGGAACAGGATGGATTTCAGAAGTCTCCGGAACACCATCAGGGAGAGAGCAGAGTGGGCTTCTTGGGGTAGGGTATTCCAGAGCTTGAGGGCCATGGCTGAAAAGGCTCTGTCCCATGTGCTTGCCTGTCTAACATCTTTAATTCCAGGCACACAGAGGAGACCAAAGCCAGCTGATCTTAAATCATGGGCTAGTACATTGGTCCAATGCCATTTAGGGCTTTAAAAGTCTAAACCAGCACTTTGAATTGGGTCCAGAAACAAATTGGGAGCCAGTGGAGTCAATAAAGTACAGGGGTGATATGATCCTCACACCGTGATCCAGTTAACATTCTGGCTGCTGCATTTTGAACCAACTGCAATTTCTGAACTGTTTTCAAAGGCAGCCCCACTTAGAGAGCATAACAGTAATCAAGCCTTGATGTCACCAACTCATGTGTCATTGTGAATGAATGAATGAATGAATGAATGAATGAATGAATGAATGAATGGATATTTTATTACGGTCAATGATGACCAGCAGACGTGTCATTGTGGCCAAGTCAACTGCTTCCAGGAACAGGCGGCATTCCTTGCTCAATATGAGCTTTAGATGCAATTAAGGGCAACAGACTTCCCCGCAAAATCCAGTGAAGGTAGGCCAAGTCAGCAGCACTGTATCTGATAGCAGATAGCCCCTTCCTGACCAACTATGACAACTTCATTGGTACAATCGCAGAGACTTTTTGGAAAATGCTACTTGGAAAATCAAGTGGGTACAACAGGACAGGGAGTCAGTGGTGACCTATACCAGCACCTTTTGACTCGTCCCCAAGACCTGATATGGAACGACCCGGCCCTGATGGCTCAATATCAAGAGGCCTTGAGTGATTACATCCTTGATGAACTGGCACAAGTGAAATTGCCAACCTCCTTATCTGCTGTCATCCAGCTGTATCTGCAAATAGACAGTAGGCTCAAAAGACTGCCTAGCATACAAGGGAATTTTCAGCAGATTCATGACTTCCCTACTGCCTCCTCGCTCCCACCCCATGCAACTAGGGGGTGCTCACCCACATTTGACAGCAGAAGAAATGGAGATGAGCAATAAAAGAGGCTTGTTCCTTTATTGTGGGAAGGGAGGGGCACATTTCACATGCTTCCCCAGCAAAAGAGGAACAACTAACGATTCCAGAAAATACCAGCACCCAGAGCACCTAGAGATCCAAAAGTCAGGAGATCCCAAGCTAAGTGGGCCTCTTATCGCACTCCCCAAACCCCAAGTATCCTCCCTACCCAGTTGCTCACTCCAACGGGGGGCTTAGTCCAGACTTATGCTTATGCCAGCAATTTCACAGACCTGGGTTTTGCCAAACAGCACAAAATCCCAATCCAGCCTGTCACCATGGAGACATTCAATGGGTGAGTTTTACTCTCTGTCTCTGTGACTCAGATCAGCACCACCCTGACCATGAGGATCCAAGAACATGTGGAACCACAACAGTTCTACTGGCTGCCCTCATACAGCCTCCCCTTGATTTGGGAATGTCCTGGCTAACCAAACACAACCCCTGCATTTCCAGGGAGCATCTGGAGGTGGACTTTCTCTCCACGTACTGTCATCAGCATTGTGGGACCTGTGTGGTGATGGCGGCAGCTGTCACACCTGCACCCCAGCAGAGCAGCCCCAGCATGAACCCTAATTCTGGACTAGGGGTCCTGCCAATTAGATACACTGCCTTTAAGGATCTTTTTAATAAGAAAGAACCCAACAATTTACCCTGTGACTGTGCCATTGGGCTGGTTCCAGGGTTGCAGATCCTGGTGAACTGCATATACTCTCTGTCTGAACCAGAACTAGCGGTGCTGAGGGATTTCCTGGACACAAATCTTAAGCTTGGATTTATCTGCTCGTCCACTTCTCCTGCAGGGCCCCCCATGTTATTTGTGATGAAGAAGACCAAGGAGCTATGTCCTTGCCTTGACTACTGGGCTCTAAACAGAATCATGGTGCCAAATTGCTACTCCCTCTCTCTGATCTTGGAATTACAAGAGCTTTTTTGCCCCACAAAGGTTTTCATCAAACTGGATTTAGGGGATGCTAATAACCTAGTCCAGATTAAGGAAGATGATGAGTGGCAGACTGTGTTCCAGAATCACTATGGCCATTTCAAATACACAGTGATGCCCTTTGGCCTGTGCAATTCCTCCTGCAGTCTTCCAGAATTTTATGAATTATTTATTTATTTATTTATTAAATTTCTATACTGCCCCATAGCCGAAGCTCTCTGGGCGGTTCACAACAGTAAAACTTCAATATACAATAAGCACAAAGAATACTATTTAAACATACTAAAACTACGAAAATACTGGTATACTAAAATGCTGAATTAAATGTTAAAAAGTTAAAACATAGATATTAAAATGTTAAAATGTTAAAACGTTAAAATGCCTGGGAGAAGAGGAAGGTTTTAACCTGGCGCCGAAAAGATAGTAATGTTGGTGCCAGGCGTACCTCAACAGGGAGATCGTTCCACAGTTCGGGGGCCAGCACTGAGAAGGCCCTTTTTCTTGTTGCCATCCTCCGAGCTTCCCTCTGAGTAGGCACCCGGAGGAGGGCCTTCGATGTTGAACGAAGTGTACGGGTAGGTTCATATCGGGAGAGGCGTTCCAACAGGTATTGTGGTCCCAAGCAGTGTAAGGCTTTATAGGTTAAAACCAGCACCTTGAATCGAGCCCGGAAACATATAGGCAGCCAGTGCAAGCGGGCCAGAATCGGTGTTATATGTTCGGACCGCCTGGTCCCTGTTAACAATCTGGCTGCTGCATTTTGCACAAGCTGCAGTTTCCGAACCGTCTTCAAAGGCAGCCCCACGTAGAGTGCATTACAGTAATCTGTAATTTAGAGGTTACCAGAGCATGAACAACTGAAGCGAGGTTGTCTCTGTCCAGATAGGGGCGTAGCTGGGCCACCAACCGAAGTTGGTAGAAAGCGTTCCGTGCCACCAAGGCTACCTGAGCCTCAAGTGACAGAGATGGATCTAAAAGAATGCCCAAACTATGAACCTGCTCCTTCAGGGGGAGTGCAACCCCATCCAGGACAGGATAAACATCCACCATCTGGTCAGAAGAACCACCCACTAACAGCATTTCAGTCTTGTCTGGATTGAGCTTCAGTTTATTAGCTCTCATCCAGTCCATTGTCGTGACCAGGCACCGGTTCAGCACATTGACAGCCTCACCTGAAAAAGATGAAAAAGAGAAGTAGAGTTGCGTGTCATCAGCATACTGGTGACAACGCACTCCAAAACTCCTGATGACCGCGCCCAGTGGCTTCATGTAGATGTTAAAAAGCATGGGGGATAGAACTGACCCCTGCGGAACTCCATACTGGAGAGCCCAGGGTGCCGAGCAGTACTCCCCATGCACAACCCTCTGGAGACGACCCGCCAAGTAGGAGCAGAACCACTGCCAAGCAGTACCTCCAACTCCCAAATCAGCGAGTCTCCCCAGAAGGATACCATGGTTGATGGTATCAAAGGCTGCTGATAAGTCAAGGAGAATCAACAGAGTTACACTCCCCCTGTCTTTCTCCCGGCAAAGGTCATCATACAGGGCGACCAAGGCTGTCTCTGTGCCAAACCTGAGCCTGAAACCCAATTGAAATGGATCCAGATAATCGGTCCCATCCAAGAGTGTCTGGAGCTGGTCCGCAACCACTCGTTCCAGAACCTTGCCCAGGAATGGAACATTTGCTACCGGCCTGTAGTTATTAAAATTTTCCGGATCCAGGGAAGATTTCTTCAGAAGTGGTCTCACCACCGTCTCTTTTAGGCAGTCAGGGACCACTCCCTCTCGTAATGAGGCATTAATCACTTCCCTGGCCCAGCCAGCTGTTCCATCCCTGCTAGCTTTTATTAGCCAAGAGAGGCAAGGATCCAATACAGTAGTGGTTGCACGCACCCGTCCAAGCACCTTGTCAACGTCCTCAAGCTGTACCAACTGAAATTCATCCAAAAAATCAGGACAAGACTGTGTTCTGGATACCTCATTTGATTCAAGTGTGATAACATTGGAGTCTAAGTCCCGGCGGATGCAAAAGATTTTTTCCTGGAAGTGTCTAGCAAATGCATTGCAGCGGGCCTCCAATGGTTCCACCATGTCCCTAGGACCAGAATGTAATAGTCCTTTGACAATTTTGAAAAGAATTAGAGACTATCTGGACTGTTGCCTAATGGTTTATCTGGATGACATCTCTTAACCCCTTCCTTCCTTTTGGGCTGCTCCAATCATCGTGAAATGGAAGAAGAGCTAGACCAGGAATGAAGGACTGTTTTTTAGCTCTAGAACCGCAATATCTTCTGGGCAACCTTCCGAGGGTCATGATAACGGTGGAGGCAAAAGTGGGTGGAGTAACAAATGTAAATATAGGCTAGTTTCTTCATGCACCACTCTCTATCCTCTATCCAGACAAATAAGAGGTATTCATTTCAGTGCTAAGGAAATGGAATGTAATTGGGGAAGGGGATGGGACATAATCAATTACATATCATTTGCAGACTGAAAGCATTGATATCTTTTCCGGACATGGGATAAATAAGCGAATACTGACCATTTCCTCTCCCATTTCTGTTTTCACTGGAATTCTCCAACATCTTTAGGGGGAGCTGGTTAACTTACACTCCTAGTAACATTTTAGGGAGCATATCAGGATCCTAACTGGACTTGAAATAAAACAAGCAATTTTCTGAGGGTGTTTTTTTTAAAGTTCTGTTTTCTGAGCCAAACTGGATGCCTGACCAAAGGAGTTTGCATCGTCTCTATTTTCATATTTGCATGCATGGCAGAGTGGAAATACATCAGAGATTTTACTTCTAAAGGCCTTGGGATGGAACTGGTAGAATTCTATTGCACATAAATTGACAGTTTTAAATGATGTGACAGCCTGCCTGGCACAAGTAATAGTGAATTGTCCCAAAATAGGTGTCATAAGAACATAGGAAGAGCCTGCTAGATCAGGCCAGTGGCCCAAATAGCACAGCATCCTGTTGACACAGTGATTAACCAGATTCCGAAGGAAGCCTGCAAGCAGGACCTGAGTGCAAGAGCACTCTCCCCTCCTGTGGCTACCGGCACTGGTTTTCAGAAGCAAATTGTTTCTGACTATGGAGGCAGAGCATAACCATCATGGCTAGTAGGCACTGGGAGCCTGATCCTCCATGAATAAGCCTTATCCTTCATGTCGGGTCATTTTGGGCTGTATTCTACCCAAACTAGATACAGCTTCTATTTCTGAACAAAGAATAAAGTCTCAAGTTTCATAAAGAGAAACAATGATGCCAGACTCCACAGATAAACAAATGAGAAATTCCAAGCACTCAAGGTTTTTCCTAAAGCAATGTAATATCTCTTTTTATTCCAAAGAAACATACCAAAAGAATAATTTAATTAGCAGTTTGGGTTTTTAATAACATGTCTGTGTAATTTCTATCTTGATATGCTTTTTAAAGTAGCAGTTGTTTGTACTGGACCTAGTCCCATTAGTTGTTGCTAAAATTATTTGCTTTGATGATAGAAGGATGTTTAATCATAATTATTGCAAATTATTGCATTAATTGTCATCAAGCTAGAATATGGAAGAGAATGGCAATAAAGATGAGAACATATACTCTACTCATTGTTATAGAATAAAAAAGGTCATGTTGCTGATATTAACGTGGAGTTTTCTTTATGGAAAATTTTCTCCTTGCATGATAGCGGATCTGGTAAGCCATAGTAATTTTATGAGTGATTATTATTTATATAAGCCACAATTATGGTAAGCCTTGCTATTAAAATAAAATGAACGTTATGATGCTATGTCATTATGTACTACCTTCATGTTGTATTCTCTATTTTGTACTTAGAATTAATTCCTAAATTAGTAAACAAAATAACTCCTTCAGTCTTAGTTTACATTTTTTTGTATAAGTAATTTCTATGGACCTTATTATGCTTCAAGAAGAAAACTTTGGGAGGTGGCAGCTGACTGAGAAACTAGTATATTTAAATAAAACAAAGTCTATGACTTCAAAGTACAGGAGTGTAAATTAGGAAATTCTCAGACAAGCCTTAATCTGCCACAATAGCATCCCAAAAATATCCCCAAAACGCAAAATAAGACATGGACATCAATGTACGATGGGAAATACCTCCCAAATTGTACTGGCACATTGGTAAGCAGGAGAGATGGGGGATATGCTGTAACGTCTGTTTTCTTCTCCTTCCTTTTGATGCCTCACTATTACAGAGAAAGGAACAAATACCTTAGAGATGAACATGACATGTGTTTACAGGTATGTTGGTCTCAGTGCGTTGTTGTGAAACCTTTTTTTCTGAGCCTTGAGAGATCCTAACTGTATTGTGGCAACACTCCTCTATAGCTCAGTGGCAAGGCACCTGCTTTGTATGCAGGTCTCAGATTCAATACCTGGAATCCCCAGGTAGGGCAGGGAAAGACTCCTGCCTGAAACTCTGGAGAGTCACTGCATTTCAGTAGCAACAGTTGTAGCCAGATGGGCCAATGATCTGACTTGGTATAAGGTAGCTTCCTATGTTCCAGATTCATAACTGCACACGTACATCATCATCTTATTTGATTATCCTTTTTCCTCCAAAATAATAATAATAACAATAAACTTTAATTTATAGGCCGCCTCTCTAGCCAATGGCCACTCCAGGCGGCGTACAATAAAACATGATAAAATACAATAAACAATATAACCAGTACAGTACAATATAAGAATTACAGCATTTAGTAGATTGTTCATGTTACAGTTCTAGAACTGGAAGTTTCAAAGGTCGTAAAGGCCTGATGGAAAAGCCAAAAGGATACCAAAAGTGCTAACATCATTATACAAGAACAAAAACATTTTCAAATAATTTGGGACACTGATGAATTATCAACCTGTGTGAAGCAACAATTCCCCCCACAACCTGCTGAAGACCTTTCTTGTTCAACAAGTCTTTTAACTAGATACCATACTTATTTCTAATCCCAGACTGCATCTGTATTAGAATTCTTTTAAAAGATCATTTTAAGATATTTTGCTTTTAAAGATTTTTTAACACATTTTGTTTTTAATATATTTTAGTGCTCCATCTGTGGCCCCTCTAGGGGAGGGAGGGTGGAATATGATTTTAAATAATAATAATCTAAAATATTATCACAGCATATAGAATCATAGAATCATAGAGTTGGAAGGGGCCTTGTAGGCCATCGAGTCCAACCCCCTGCTCACAGCAGGAAATCCACAGCTAGAGCATCTCCCGCAGATAGCTGTCCAGCCTCTGCTTGAAGACATCCAGCGAAGGGGATCCCACCACCTCCCTAGGCAGTCGGTTCCATTGCCGAACTGCCCTTACGGTCAAGAAGTTCCTTCTAATGTCCAATCTGAATCTACGCTCCTGCAACTTAAAACCATTAGACCTAGTCCTACCCTCTGGGGCACCAGTGAACAAATCTGTACCCTCCTCTATGTGACAGCCCTTCAAGTACTTAAAGAGTGCAATCATGTCACCCCTCAGCCTTCTCTTCACCAGACTGAACATGCCAAGTTCCTTCAACCTTTCCTCATAAGACTTGTTCTCCATACCGGCTATCATCCTCGTCGCCCTCTTCTGAACCCGCTCTAACTCGTCTATATCTTTTTTAAAATGAGGCGCCCAGAACTGAATGCAGTATTCCAGATGAGGCCTGACCAATGCAGAATATAGTGGGACTATTACTTCCCTCGACCTGGAAACTATAGCTCTGTTTATGCATCCCAAAACCGCGTTTGCCTTTTTTGCCGCAGCATCATACTGCTGGGTCATGTTCAACTTGCGATCCACTACAATTCCAAGGTCCTTCTCACACGCACTACTGCTAAGCCGGGTATTTCCCATCCTGTACCCGTGCGTTTTGTTTTTGTGGCCGAAATGCAGAATCCTGCATTTCTCTTTATTGAATGTCATTTTATTAATTTCAGCCCAATTTTCTAGTCTATCCAGGTCCCTTTGGATTTTATTCCTGTCTTCCATTGTATTAGCTATCCCTCCCAGTTTCGTATCATCCGCAAACTTCATAAGGCTTCCCTCCACCCCATCATCTAAGTCATTGATAAAAATGTTGAAGAGTATCGGCCCCAGGACAGAACCCTGTGGCACTCCACTCGAAACCTCCTTCCAGTCAGAAGCAGAGCCACCGACGACCACTCTTTGAGTACGGTTTTCCAACCAGTTGTGAATCCACCTGACAGTATTTCCATGTAGTCCACATTTGACCAGTTTGCTAATCAAAAGGTCGTGGGGGACTTTATCAAATGCTTTGCTGAAATCTAGATAGATGACATCTACAGCATTTCCACCATCTACTAAGCTAGTGACCCTATCAAAAAAAGGGATGAGATTAGTTTGACAGGATTTTTTCTTGACAAACCCATGCTGGCTCCTACCAATCACAGCATTGTCATCTAGATAGTTGCCAATGGACTCTTTTATTATCTGTTCTAATATCTTTCCCGGTATTGAAGTCAGACTGACCGGCCTGTAATTCCCCGGATCTTCTTTTTTACCCTTTTTAAAGAGTGGGACGACGTTTGCCTGTCTCCAATCCTCCGGCACCTCTCCCGTTCTCCAGGATTTCTCAAAGATGATGGCAAGAGGTTCCGAGAGTACATCAGCAAGTTCCTTCAATACTCTGGGATGCAGTTCATCAGGCCCTGGAGATTTGAACTCATTTAGGTTAACTATCTGGTAAGTTGGGATCGGTTTCAGCTTCTCCCTTCTGAGGAAGTGGACAAGGTGCTTTCATCTGTGAAGCCTACCACTTGCCTTACTGATCCTTGCCCTTCGTGGCTCCTTATGAGCTGCAGAGAGAAATTGGGCGAGGGGATCAAAGCGGTGGTAAACGCATCCTTGAAAGAGGGTGTGATGCCATCAGCCTTCAAGGAGGCAATTGTAAAGCCCATCCTAAAGAAGCCCTCCTTGGATCCCCAAGTTTTCAATAACTTCCGCCCAATTTCGAACCTACAATTTTTGGGCAAGATAATTGAGCGAGTGGTGGCCAACCAGTTGTCAGCACACTTGGATGAAACAGATTACTTGAATCCATACCAATCGGGTTTCAGGACTGGTCACGGAACTGAAACAGCCTTGGTCGCTCTGGTAGATGATTTGAGAAGAGCATTAGATAGGGGAGAATTCACCTTTCTTGTCCTCCTCGATCTCTCAGTGGCTTTTGATACTGTCGACCACAGTATCCTTTTACTTCGCCTGGAGGGATTGGGAATTGGAGGCACTGTATTACAGTGGTTCCATTCCTTTCTCTCCGACAGGTACCAACAGGTAGCATTGGGGGAGGAGGTTTCAGACCCTTGGCCTCTCAACTGTGGTGTGCCACAGGGTTCTATCCTCTCTCCCATGCTATTTAACATTTATATGAAGCCGCTGGGGACAATAATTAGGAGATTTGGGCTGCAGTGTCACCAATATGCAGATGACACTCAGCTCTATCTCTCGTTTAAATCTTCGCCAGAGTTGGCTGTGGAGACCTTGTCCAAGTGCCTGGAATCCGTGAGTGGATGGATGGGAAGGAACAAGCTGAAGCTGAACCCCGATAAGACCAAGGTGCTGCTCGTGGGGGACAAAAGAAGGTTGGGAGATGTTGACTTGAAGTTCAATGGGGTGAGTCTACCCCTGAAGGACCAGGTCTGCAGCCTTGGGGTTGTACTTGATTCCAGGCTGTCCATGGAAGCTCAGATTTCGGCAGTGAGCCGGGCAGCCTGGTATCAACTACACCTCATACAAAGGCTGCAACCCTACCTCCCTGTTCATCAGCTCCCACTGGTAGTACACGCCCTGGTCACCTCTCGTTTGGATTACTGTAATGCACTCTACGTGGGGTTACCCTTGAAAACGGTCCAGAAATTACAACTTATACAAAATGCGGCGGCTCGACTACTTACGAACAGTCGCCGCTGGGATCACATCACACCAGTGTTGTTCGATCTACACTGGCTTCCAGTTGTTTTCCGAGCCCAATTCAAGGTGTTGGTATTAACCTTTAAATCCCTATACGGTTTCGGCCCAGTTTATCTTACGGAGCGCCTTCAACGCCACCAATTATGCCGCCCGACAAGATCGGCCACACAGGGCCTTCTCTCAATCCCGCCAACAAAAACAGCCAGATTGGCGGGTACTAGAGAGAGGGCATTCTCAGTGGCGGCCCCCACTCTTTGGAACTCCCTCCCACAAGATCTCCGGCACGCCTCTTCCCTAAATGTATTTCGGAAAGCCTTAAAGACCTGGCTCTTTCAACAGGCCTTCGGGATCTCCGGGGAGGGTTAATTGCTATGATTGAAATGCCTCCTGCCCTGTTTTAATATTGTTGTTCCAGCTGTATTGCTTTTATACTGTTTTTATATTGTATTACTGTATTTTATCATATTGTGTTTTAACGATTTTGTACGTCGCCTAGAGTGGCCATCGGCCAGATAGGCGACACAGAAATTAAATTTATTATTATTATTATATTATTAACTAGGTATTTCCTGACTATCTCCTTATCAATCTTGAACTGCAATCCCGACCCCTTACTGAGATTGCAAGGTTGCACACTGTTCCCTTTTGGGGAGAAAACAGAGGCAAAACAGGTGTTGAGCAGTTCTGCCTTTTTCTTTTTATCTGTCAACATTTTGCCATCCTCATTGAGCAGCAGTCCCACCATTTCCTTGGTCTTTCTCTTGCTTCGAACATATCTAAAAAACCCCTTTTTGTTGTTCCTCGCTTCCCTCGCCAGCCTCAGCTCATTCTGGGTTTTAGCTTTCCTTACGCTATTCCTGCAAGCCCGAGCCGCTCATCGGTACTCTTCCTTGGTGATGTGTCCTTCCTTCCATTCTTTATACATGCTCTTTTTTATTTTGACCTCCTCCACCAGTCTTCTGTGTAGCCACATTGGCTTTTTCTGCTGTCTTCCGTTTTTCTTCCTCTTTGGAATTGTTTGCGATTGCGCTTTTTGTAATACGTTCTTCATGAACTCCCACGCTTCTTGGGCTCCTTTTTTCTTTAGTCTATCTAGCCACGGGATCCTACCCATCCTTTCCCTGAGCTTGCTAAAATCGGCTTTCCTGAAATCCAAGGTCCATATTTGACTATATTCTTCTTTGGCTTTCCCCAGAATCACGAATTCCAGCATTACGTGGTCACTTTCCCCCAAGGTACCGACAGGGTATTTGTTTTTCAGGGTTAGAATAATAGAATAGTAGAGTTGGAAGGGGCCTGTAAGGCCATCAAGTCCAACCCCCTGCTCAATGCAGGAATCCAAATCAAAGCATTCCCAACAGATGGCTGTCCAGATGCCTCTTGAATGCCCCCGATGTCACTACCTCTCTAGGTAATTGGTTCCATTGTCATATGGCTCTAACAGTTAGGAAGTTTTTCCTGATGTCCAGTCGAAATCCGGCTTCCTGCAACTTGAGCCCAGTATTCTGTGTCCTGCACTTTGGGACAATCGAGAAGAGATCCCGGCCCTCCTCTATGTGAGAACCTTTCAAGTACTTGAAGTGTGCTATCATATCTCCCCTCAGTCTTCTCTTCTCAAGGCTAAACATGCCTAGTTCTTTCAGTCTCTCCTCATAGGGCTTTATTTCCAGTCCCCTGAGCATCCTTGTTGCCCTCCTCTGAACCTGTTCCAGTTTGTCTGCATCCTTCCTGAAGTGCAGAGACCAGAACTGGATGCAGTATTCAAGATGAGGCCTAACCAGTGCCAAATAGAGGGGAACTTGTACTTCATGCAGTCTGGAAACTATACTTTGATTAATTCAGCCTAAAATAGAATTAGATCCTTCTTGCATGTAGCTGAGCCAATTATCTCCCATGTTATAACTGCACTTGGATTCTTTCTCCTAGGTGTAGAACTTTGCATATATCCCTGTTAAATTTAATTTTGTTGTTTTCAAGCCCAGTGCTCTAGCCCAGTGGTTCCCAACCTTTATGAGTATGGGACCCCCTTTTTTAAGCTCAAAATTTTTTGTGACCCCCACACACACTAATTGTAATTTTAGTCTGTTAATTGAAAAAATGGTATGTGGCAAAATCATATCACCATATATCCCTTTCCATTAAAAGCAGAGGTGTTGCTTTCTTTTCCTAATGCAAAGGTCCAATCAAATTGATATTCCCACGCACACACATACAGTCTGAAGATGTACAGTCCTGTCTCCCAACACCAGTGGGTTACAGGACTAGGAACCAGGTTCAAATCCCCACCCAGCCATGAAAGCCACTGGGTAACCTTGAATTCAACACAGTCTCTCAGTCTGACCTATGTTACAGGGTTGGTGTAGAGATAAAATCGAAAAAGGGGGGGAACCAACTTGGAGGAAAGGTGGGATATTTTATTTATTTATTTATTTATTTAATTTAATTTATATACCGCCCTAAGCCCAAGGGCTCTCTGGGCGGTGTACATAAAATAAAACAGTCAGGAATATATAAATACAATAATACAATAAAATCAAGCCAACAAAGGTAAACAAAAATAATCAAACAGCAGCAAAATACAATACATATAATAAAACGCATTCTACCTAGGCCACGTCCCTTCCCAGGCTACACACCCTATTTCCATGCCAAATGCTTCGCTGACCCTGCTCAAACATGCCCTGGAATGGAATGTGATGTGAGCTTCTTGCTTGTCTGCATGGTGGATAGAGAGATGTTTGTATACGCGTATAGAAACCTCTGACCTCTGGACAGCTGGAGCGTTGCCTTGTGTGCAAAGATAAAAGTCACATCTTTTGCCATGCCCTCTTGTATAAGTGCAATAATTAAATAAATACATATATTTCAGCGGCAGCATGTGGACCCCAGCTTCAGCCAACCTGTTGAGCTTTTTAAAAATAATAATAGTCATCAAGAAGCAGTGATGTGGTCGTGGTGGGCATGCTAGATGGTGAAGACAAAAGGGTGGAGAGACTGAGGAGGGGGTTAGAGCTTTTAGGCCTTGGGATGATCATCAGAAAGGATGACTTGGTTAGCGTGCACTTGGGGAATGAGAGCGGAGCAGAAGACAGATCAGTGCATGCACGCACACAAACACCTGCCCCACCTGCAATCATCTGCAGGTGTGCATGCATTTGGGCACGTGGGGGGGAGCCCTCAACTGCTGCAGCATCTTGGAGAGAGAGTTTGGGGGGATGAAGTGTAGGTGGAAGAAAGGGGGGCCGCTGGCACACACACTTAGCCTCAGAGATGGGAGGCGAGCAAGTCCTAAGCTGCCTCTCTTTGGCTGTGTCTGGGCCAAAGGCAAGATCTGGGCAGCCTTGCAAATAAAAATAATTTTTAAAAGGAGGTGGCAGTGAAGCAGAAGCCATGAAAGGCAGGCAGGCCAGCTTCCACAAAGGAACGGGGAAAGCAGACTTTCCTTGCTGCCTTGCTTCTTTTTGCTTTATGAAAAGCCCTCTCCTCTAGTTCTCAGTAAGGGTATCAGCAGCGGCAGTGCAAGAAGACAGGAGTTGGCAACAGTAATCCCTTTTCTTCCTCCACCCTCAGTCTCCTTTGGTGTCTGCCACGTGTTTTATAGGCAGATGCCTGCCCTCAGTGCGCCTGAAAGATGCTGTGGCACTTCAGCAAATGTCCTCCCCTCTTGCTACAGAGGTGTCATCTGCAGTGGCAGTGAGAAGCAGACAACATCCAGGGAGTGATTTCTTTACTGTTCGGGGGCCCCTCTGGATTACTTCGCAGCCCCCTGGGGGGTCATAGCCCCCAGGTTAGGAACCACTGCTCTAGCCTATCAAGATCACTTTGAATTTTGTTTCTGTCCTCCAGGGTATTAGCTATCCCTCCCAATTTTGTATCATCTGCAAATTTGATAAGCATTCCCTGCACCTTCTCATCCAAGTCATTAATAAAAATGTTGAAGAGCACTGGGCCCAGGACCAAGTCCTGCAGTACACCACTCATTACTTCCACCCAGTTTGAGAAGGAACCATTGATAAGTACTCTTTCAGTATAATCCTATAGCAAACTGTGGATCCATCTAATAGTGGTTCCATTCAGCCCCCATTTAGCTAGCTTGCTAATCAGAATATCATGGGGCACTTTGTCAAAAGCTTTGTTGAAGTCAAGGTATATTATGTCTACAGCATTCCCATAGTCTACCAGATTATTCTGATCCCCACTTTTCTTGTTGTCCTCCAGTGGTATAGTAAGATAGCTTTGGTTTGTGGTCAAAATGTTTTTGGAGAACATTAATTACATGTAAAGAATTAACATGCACAGTTTTTGAAACTTAAATAGCTGCCATGGGTGGTAGGAAGATGAAGGAGAATCAGGATTATTGTGTCTGGTGAGGGGAGTTAACCCTTTCCCTCATGTTCATGGCAAAAATGCCCCCCAAAACCTCTGGATTAGCCTCTGGAGGAAAGGTCCCATTCTCACAAATAGGAACTTTTATCCTGTGTCTAATAGCAGGCTGGCAGGCGGTGCAAAGGAAAGTGTTAACCCTTTTCCACACACCATGGTCCTGATTCTGCTCAGGCAGGGGCTATTTATCTTTTTTAAAAATTATGCAACACATCTAGTTTGCTCATTGCTGTTTTCCCCTCTTCCCTGAACCCACAATCTTTACTCCAATATGTATAATCCTCCTTATACATCCTCACCTCCTTCCTATTCAGTGCCTTTAATGTTCATGTGAATGAAATGCAGTCTGACTCAAAGAACCTCCACTTCCTCTCAGGGCTCAGATATTCCAAAGGTTGATATCCCACAGCCTTCGTAGGATCCTCTGCCCATTAGCAGTAGCTGAGCATTTGTCTTCAAATCTAACCCTAACAGAACATCTTTTGTCAACTACTTAATACACGAACCAAGAGGAGGGAAGTTTCCTTGTAGATGCTGATAGGAAGTGAATATAGAGCACAATTTATGGAAAGTTCTCAGATGCCATTGAAATGAATGGAAGTTTCACAGGAGCATAGTAGTGTACTTTTTTATTTTTATTTATTTGTTGCATTTATACCCCGCCTTTCTTTTCATGCTAGAAACCCAAGGCAGCTTGCATATGGTTCCCAGGCCTGACCCTGCTTAGTTTCAGCAGGGAGCTGGCCTCCTGTGCCTTCTGACCATCGCCTGGGACTGTTCCCACTTGCACAGTTCCCACTCTTGCACCATTTAAATGACACTTGCACAGGAGTATATTGTTTTGAACTATTGGCATTGAAGGCCATTTTATATGACTAGTTTGAGGAATGTTAAATATATCTACATATATATTTCTACAGAAATATAAGACTGTTCCAACCGCCAGCTGGAAACAAAGATCAGGCTCGATTATTGGCAAATATGTGGAGAGAAAAAGTTCACTGAAGAGGTAAGATTTCAGTTTTGCCATTATGCAAATTTATTCTTAAACTAAGATGCAGAATATTAAAAGATATTATTCAAATGAGTGAAATAAATAGTTCTTTATTATATGAATTATCTCCATATAGAAATATAAGTGACTTTTATATTCCTTTGCTATCCTATTCTGATGCAATTCAAGATGCAGCAAAAGTTTTTAAAATTTCTCTGGGAGCCAAGGACAGCCTTATTATGAGGAAAAGGAAGGTGACCTTCCCAGATGGTGGAATCTGGGCATGAAAAAAACCCCAAACAACAAGTTCCCAAATTGACAAAATATTTTATTATGCCCAACACATTTCAGAATTAGAAAATTCCTTCAAGGCAATCTTGGAAATTCATAAAAATACATACTTATAAATAATTCTGACCATGTGTGGATGACAGGCCTCCCCCGACTTACCAATGCGACCATCCCTATGTCACTGGTCCCCCTCCCTCAACTAAAAAGAGCACATTTCAAAGCTCCATTATTCTCAGGCCTACATTGTTATTTTTTGTAGGAGAGAGATGTGTTTGGGACAGCATGGGCAATGTTTGATTATGCCTACACCTATGTCACAGTTAATAATCAATGTGAAATTATAAAAATTGCATATATTCTCTCTTGTATGTATCTTGTGCCTCCATTTTTTAGGGGCAAGAGTGCATATTGCTACTCAGTAGTGGCTGGTGGAGCTGTGTTGCTCTCCCAGTTTCCTAATACTGTGCATTGCGGCTGGTTACCAAGTAGTGGAAGGACAAGGCAGCAGGGAGCTTGGCATGGTACAGTGCCATGGTGGGAGCATTGGATTGGCACTGCCACTATGCCACACTGTGCCAAGCTCCCTTGATCCTGCCCCTCTCAGTAACTGGAAGCAATGAGTTGTGTTGGGAAGCTGGGTTAGAAACACAGCCCACCCTCACAGCCCTTCTGGTCGCCACTGTTGCTACTATTGATACCCTTTTGTTTTACCCTAGACTTGCTCCATCCATAATCCAAAACCCAATATCCATTCCTAATTCCATTTATGACAATTTCACTGACAAATTCCTATTCAACCAAGTGTGTTAACGATCTTCAGATAGAGTTAGCAGAAGCTATGCTCCATGAATTCCACCTTGCCTCTTTTGACAGGAAGGCAGTAAGAAGGGCCTTTGATTTATAGCCTACACCTACTACATTACATTGTGGTTCTGATGATACTATGTAAGATATCACTTACCAGCCTGTTATATCCACTAGCGCAAGTATTGTCAGGCAGGTGTAAAATGTGTCCCCCTTTTAGTGATGGGAATAAAACAGCCAACAATGGATTATGGGTGAAAACAGGCTATATACCTTTATTGACTGGAGTACATAAGTGGGGTTGGCATTGCAGTAGGGCAATCTGACAGCCCATGCTGAGGAAGTGCTGAGACAGCCCAACAAGCAGTTGGGAATCCATCTGTATCACAGATTGTGTATGAACCATAATTCTCCCAGGGTCTTCTTAGGCACTATGCCTAGAGGAGATACACGGAGGTCTGGTGGTGGTGGTGGTGTGACCTAAATGTCCTGGCCATTCTCCCCAGTGTGCATTCTTTTGAATTTTTATTATCCTCTGCCTCAGAGAACTCAACTACAGAGTTTTGATTGGGGGAACTTGAAGCTCCCTGACAACCGGATGTAGGGATGTGGAAGCCCTCTATGAAACCTTGCCAAATTTATTGTGCTGCTCCATGTACAGCATAGATACCAAGAAAGGGATGGGGGGCCTAGGGATGAATGGGGGTATGGGGCCAGTGCTAGGGGCCTCGCCCCTGGCCTGACACCCCTGATATTTGCAGAGGGGGCTGCAGAGAAGGGGTTGTCTCTCTTCTAAGTTGCTGAGGACTGACTAAAACTCCGAAAGGAACTCTGCCTAGATTTGACATGTGACCTTGGAGCGCAGGACAGAACAGGAATTATAATTGTGGGCATACTTGCACCTGGTTCAGTTACACCTGCCTTGATTGAACTCCCGACAGATCTTTCTAGAGCAATCTTGGCCAAGAGGTCTGGCATTTCTCCTGACCTCGCCTGACTCAGGCCTTTCATTCATTCATTCATTGGCGATCACTAAGATTGTCTTCCAGGGTAAGGTCTTTAACAGTGGGTCCGTAAGTGACTGTGGAGGCCAATTCTGGATCCACACAGCTTCCCACAGTGAGGACATAGGTTTCCAGATGGAAGATGGTCACGATGAGGATTTGCTTCACGTGCCTTCCGCTTAGCTCGTTTGTCTCTTTCGCCCTGTACTTGTGCTTCTTCAAAGTCCATAGCACCTTCTTCCAATACACTAACATTAGTCGCCTATCTTCCCAAGTAATTTGCAGAATTTTCCGGAGGCAGCATTGGTGGAATCTTTCAAGAAGTTGGGAGTGGAGTTTATAAATAGTCCATGTTTCACAGGCGTACAGTAAGGTCGGTAGTACAATGGCTTTGTAAATAAGCATTTTGGTCTCCCTGCGAATATCCCGATCCTCGAACACTCTACGCTTCATTCGGGAGAATGCGGCACTCGCAGGATGCTGAATTTCCGTGTCGATGTCAGCTTTTACAGAGAGATGGCTGCCAAAATAAGAAAAGTGATCAACATTCTCCAGCGTTGCACCATTAAGCTGGATTGATGGTGCTACAGAGGGATTGGTTTGCACCTGCTGATGAAGCACTTTGGGGTTTTTTGATGTTAAGCCAGAGGCCAAGCTTTTCATACGCTTCTGTGAAGACATTAAGGATAGTTTGAAGATCTTCCTCTGAATGTGCGGAGACTACATTATCATCGGCATATTGAAGTTCTACAACAGAGGTTGACATTACCTTACTTTTTGCTTTCAGCCTACTTAGATTAAAAAGCTTTCCATCTGTTCGATATGTGATTTCCATGCCAGTGGGAAGTTTCCCCTCAACAAGGTGTAGAATCATGGCAATGAAAATAGCAAATAAGGTTGGAGCAATGATGCATCCCTGTTTGACGCCTGATCCCACTTTGAATGGATCACTTTGAGAGCCATTGTTATCCAAAATTGTCGCCGTCATGTTGTCATGGAGGAGTAGCAAAATATTCACAAATTTATCAGGGCATCCAATTTTCAGAAGAATGGTCCAGAGAGCAGTTCAATTTACAGTATCAAAGGCCTTAGTCAGATCAATAAACGCCATATACATTTATGCTCCCTGCATTTTTCTTGAAGCTGTTGTGCAGTGAAGATCATGTCTACTGTCCCCCTGGAAGGGAGGAAACCATTTTGGGATTCAGGGAGGATGTCTTCTGAGATAGGTAGGAGGCAATTTGCGAGGATCCTTGCAAGGAGTTTACCTGCGGTAGCTAGAAGGGAGATGCCTCGGTAGTTCCCGCAATCTGTGCTATCACCCTTCTTGAAAAGAGTGGTAATTATGGCACCCCTAAAGTCTTCCGGGATCGTCTCCCTCATCCAGATTTTTTCGATGAGCTTATGAAGTTGTTGTGTAAGTTCAGGCCCACCTTCTTTAAAGTCTTCAGCAGGAATCCCATCAGGTACACTAGCTTTGTTATTCTTCATTTGATTGATGGCTTTACTGACTTCATCCAAATAGGGGATACTGCAAGCTCATCTCTAATTTGTTGTTGTGGAATTTGCGAGAAGACCTCACCAGCCACAACAGAGTTACTATTAAGGAAGTCGTGGTAATGCTCTTTCCAACACAGTGCAATAGATTCTTTATCCTTTAGAAGTTTGCTACCATCTATTGAACGTAAGGGATTTGTACCATAATTTGTTGGCCCGTAGATGGCCTTTGTGGCATTAAAAAAGCCCGTGCATCATGAACATCTGCAAAATGCTAGATTTCTTGAGCTTTCTTTATCCACCAGGCATTCTTAAGTTCTCTAGTTCTTCTTTGGACCTCAGCCTTTGCACCGGCATAGATGTTTTTCTTAGCAGCACAGTTAATGTCTTTTTGCCATATCTGGAAGGCTTTCCTTTTCTTGTCAATCTCACTATCATTCTCATCAAACCAGTCCTGAAGTTTCTTAGTTTGATATCCAATAGATTGTTCACATGCTGCAATAATGGAAGTCTTCAGTTTAATCCAGTGTTCCTCTATGTTTTCAGGGAGTTCCGTAGGTAGATGTTTCTTGAGAGTTGTTTGAAAGCAGGCTTGCTTAATAGGATCTTGAAGGGCATGGATGTTCATTTTACGCCTTGGTTTTCTTCCTTGGAGCCTACGTTGAGGAACAATATTAATGGCCATAGTGAATTGAATTAATCGGTGATCAGTCCAGCAGTCATCGGCACTTGTCATGGCCCTAGTGAGGAGTACATCACGACGATCTCTGGCATGGACAATTATGTAATCCAGTAGATGCCAGTGCTTCGACCAAAGGTGCTTCCATGATGTTTTAAATTTA
The DNA here is from genome assembly GCF_030035675.1 of Rhineura floridana. Lineage (NCBI taxonomy): Eukaryota > Metazoa > Chordata > Lepidosauria > Squamata > Rhineuridae > Rhineura > Rhineura floridana. The sequence continues at coordinate 133,503,969 of NC_084487.1, read as the reverse complement.
TCTTTCTGGCGAAAGAGTGTGTTTGTAATAACAAGATTATGCTCTGAACATTTAGTCAGAAGTAGAATTCCATTCAGGTTGCTTATTGCCAGCTCCTTCTTTCTCAATGGTTTCTGGCCATAAATCAAAATCACACCCAACTCTTGCATTGAAATTGCCCAGGAGGATAATTTTATCCTCCTTAGGTATCTCTGATAAGATGGTGTCCAGCTGGGTATAAAAAATTTCCTTGATGTCTTCATCAGCATCTAATGTTGGTGCATAAGCACTTAGAATAGTTGCCTGCTGGGTTTTGGCAAATTTTAACCAGAGAGTTGAGAGTCGTTCATTAATGCCAATAGGAACTTCTGACAAGAGCTTCACAAGATCATTTTTAATAGCAAAGCCTACTCCATGTATTTGTCGTTCTTGTTCAGGCAGTCCTTTCCAGAAGAAGGTGTAACCTCCTTTTTCTTTCTTCAATTGTCCCTCTGCTGCTCTTCGAGTTTCTTGGAGTGCTGCTATGTCAATATCAAAACATCTCAACTCCCTCGCAATGATGGCAGTCCTGCATTCAGAACGTTCGCATATTCCATGTTCCAAAATTCAATTGTCTTTTGCGACTGCTAAGTGGTGACCCCACTGGACGCGGTGATCCAGTCAGGGAGAGAGATGAGGCAGACTATGTTTAGGGCACCTTTTCTAGCCCCTTCCCCATACAGGGTGAGCAGAGTGGATCCTGAATAGGATGCTCAGTAATGGATATAGCTGCCGAACTACTCAACTGCTTCAATCCACAGCTTGTTGCAGAATAAATCCCTTCTCATGCTCTTATTACTGACTGCCCTGTGGTGGAATTCCTCATCATATGCAATTCTGGCCTCATCCCAGCCCAGCTGCAAGACCTGTAAACAGAGCTCATGTTGGAGAGGTGCCAGGTGCCAGCCTCACTCAGGATAGGCTGCATGCACCATTCCCATGAAAATCAAGTTCCCCTCTGCCCAATTGCTAAAAGTCCTTTCGACATGTCTGCTCTGCCCTCCCTAGGGCCTAGAGCTGGACTGGCTGTCCTTCTCTGATCGTAATAGAGAGAACATGTCCACATAGTGGCCATTTAGCTTCTTTTTCTTCATCCTGCAGGACAGGTGCTTACAACACCATCCTTGATGTGAGGACCCTGGATCCTCTGAACAAGTTGCTCCCAAAACCTCCCCGGGGAAGCTGTTGATGAAGTCAACTCCCTACCCTTGTCCTTGGACATTGTTAGGTAGAAAACAACGAGCCTAAATAACTCCGTAAATACTGAACCAAAGTTGCAAAGCATGCTGGAACACAGATGGGAGGGGGAACGCAAACACTCTAAGTCTCGTTTCTGTTCATGGGAATTTGACCTCGGAGGTGCCTGCAAGTCGGCAATAATGTTTTCAGAAGATAGTAAACTGAAGCTGTCCTTGAGTGTTTTATTCTCACCCATGTATCTTCTTTTGTACTTCTCTCTAAATTCCTTTTGGGTACTCCTTCGGAGGTTTAGTAACAGAACCTCGTAGTTTCATTGATATGAGGCCTTCTCAGGGCCATATGTGTTTTCTTGTATATATGTTCCCATGTTTATGACCACTAGAAGTGTCAGTTACTCACCTCATCCCTGCCCTTATCTCACAATGTATTACTCAAGGGCTACAAAGATTCAAGGGAGGAACGTCCTGACTTTTGAATTGTAGCAGAGGTCTGTTTCTTGCATCTGACATTTTCGATACTGTTATGTTACATTTTGTTTATTGCTCATTTACTCCTGAAACCTATGTATTGATTCTGCTTACAATAAAGGGGGGCTTCACTCTTGCCTGGCTGACGTGCCTGTGTAAGACTGAGGTCGCTTTTGATCAAGAGCTGTGTGTATCTTTGATACTTGGCCGAAAGCACAGGGGCCCATCTGGCTCTCCTCCGCCCGCACTCACACCCGGGGTATTGAGGTGAGCTTCACACTGCCCTGGCAAGTGCTAAAATAGCCTCAACAATTTGGGGGCTCGTCCGGGATCAAGTGCGCTCCTGCGGTTCCGTGCCAGGTTTTCCAGAATACCGACAGGCGCCAAGAGAGATTTCTCTCAGCCGGTGTTTGGGAAACAAAAAGCGGAGCCGCTGGGGTAAGGTGTTGCAGAGGTATTTCTGCCAGGTATCATGGGACAGGAAAAAAGCAAAGCATGTAATGATGATGCCTTAACCCCATTAAGTGTTATGTGCAGGTTCTGGGACGAAGGATGCCTGCCGCTCAAAAAGGGCATGAAAAAGAAAGAAATGGTAAGATTGTGTGTCAAGGAATGGACACAAGTAACCGCGGTAGAGGCTCCGGAGCACAGGTGGCCTCGGGTTGGATCCTTTGATGCCGTGCACCTATCTGGGGTGAGGAAACGGCTAGATAAGGACCACCCAGCGCAGTTGAATTTATGGCTCCTGTGGCAAGCAGGAGCGCAGAAATGGGCTGGCGTCAAGGTAATGATTGATAGGCCTGTAGCCGGCGACGACCCTCCTCCCAGTTATTTTAGTGATGACCCCCCCAGACAACAGCCTGTTGGCCACACCATAATTCTGTCAGCCCCGCTGCTCTCACCCCCTCAGGAGAGCGGTGCCCCATCAGGGCTAACGCCCGACTCAGTTCCAAAAGTCGGAGGTGCGTTCTGAGGATGTGCCCATCATGGGACCCGACTCAACAGTACCTGACAGAGAAGGGAGCCCAAAAGTGGGACGGGGTTGGGAGAGGGATCCTGAGGGTCGGTTAACGCGCTTGTGAACACCCTCCCCGAACCTAACAACTCCCCTCTCAACAACATCCAGTGCATTAACTCATCATGGGGGAATCATCATCTGAGGAAGATGACTTACCTGACAATTCCTTGCTGTCTCAGTTGGATCCATCTCTGCAACTTCATCTGTAGCAGTGATCCCTGGAATAGGATGTCGACCTGCACCATCCTGGCTCCTTTTCAGTTGATGGTCCCATTGAGTTTGGAATGCTGGCAGAAGCAGGTGCAGCTGGTCGCAAAGCCCCTTACACCCCAGGTGACCCTTCTCTTCCCACAGCAGGTGGCTGGTATTGGCCCCTTGCCTGCATAGTACAGAAAAAAGATCTAATAGTAGGAAACTACATACTTACACAAACAGCTTGCTGAAAGGTGTTTCTCAGGGTAGAAATCAGGATCAGGATAGAAACCCACACACTGTTCTGCCGGTTCCAATGCATCTCCACCTCTCTTTTCTGAAAATGGGGATACACAACGCTAATCAAATCTCACCCCTTTTTGCTGTAAAACCAGGTGGGAGCAGCTTGAGTGCATTGATTTAAAATTCAGGTTCAAAGAGATTTCACAACTGATTGGCAGATCAACTCATTCCCCTTCCAGGTGTGGTTAATGGAAACACTTTGTTCTGGTGACTAGTGTTCACAGCCTTAGAACCTTGAACTGTTATTATATAGTTGGTTAAATACCTTTAGATTGCTCAGGATCTACTCCAAAAGCACCATGTGTGATGTCAACAATTTTAGCATCTCCATTGGGCATAGGTCCATTTTAGTATAGGTAAGGAAATCACTAGACTCAATTCATGAGATCATTCTGAATTATGAAGCCCCCCGATCTTGCTGAAACCTTCAAACCTCCCAATTCTCATATCTATTGAGACCCTCACTTCCAGTCTGGGCACCTAAAATAATTCTGTTCTAAACCTACACTGAGATCATTTATGCACCTTTAAATTCTGCACCTAATTTTCCCTAGCCTAGAAAGTTTCAATATTAGATAGTTCCTTGTTTCTTATGACTGTCTGTGATTACCTCATTTGATCAAGAATAGACCACTGCACCATCAGCTCAGTAGTAGATGAAGGCGGTTGGTTGCTGCCTGTAGGGACAAGGGGCGGAGAGACATTGGAAACTGGAGAGCTCGATCCATGATTCGTTTTTAGAGTATTTTGGATGGTTTTAAGGGCAGATTTGGGGTGGTTTTAAGGGTGGGCGGCCTGCCTGAGTTGCGGACTCTAGTGTTAGGGGCATGTGCATATCAGGGGGGAGTGATGGAGGGGGGGGAGAGGCCAAGATACAATGAGGCTGGATGGCAGATGCTGGTGGGGTGCTAGCGGCAAGCCACGTCAGGTAAGAGGAACTAGGGAGAGATACGTAATATCTGTCCCTTGTTCCAGGCCTGCCCAACACCGGAAGATAGCTGAGGGATGCGGGACTCCATGCTCTGACCTTCGGTTGTTGCTGTGCAATGCCAGGTTTGTTGCCCAAAAAAATCTCTCATCCATGATATGATATTGGATGAGGGCACGGATCTGGCATGTATTACGGAAACCTGGCTGCTCCCATCCTTGAGGCCATGTGTCCAGCTAGGTTCCTATACGTGCAGCAACCAAGGGTCAGGAGATGGGGAGGGGGAGTGGCGGTAATCTATCGGGGTCCCTGGTTCTCACCAGACCCTCCTCTCCATGAGACCAAGGTTGCGCATTGTATGTACTGGAGGTTGGGCCCAAAGGGCAGCTTAGGGATTCTGCTCGTGTACCGTCCACCCCGCTGCACGACAGACTCCCTGGCCGAGGTGCTGGAGGTAGTCTCGGATGTGCAGGCGCAATCCCCGAATTTGCTGGTGCTGGGAGATTTCAACATACATGCTGGGGCCGCCCTCACAGGGGCACCTCGGGATTTCATGGAAACCATGGCTTCCTGGGAACTGCGCCTTATTTCCATGGGGCCCACCCATGTAGCTGGTCATGCACTTGACCTTGTATTTGCCTCGGGAGAGGAGGGGAGTGTTCTGAAAATGGGGGCTACATCTCTTACCCCCTTGTCATGGTCAGATCACTATTTGGTGAGAGTAGACCTTTTGATGCCACACACCCTCCGCAGGGGCAAAGGACCCATTAGGATGGTCCACCCCAGGCATTTGATGGATCCAGATGGATTCCTGAATGCGCTTGGGGATTTTATGGAGCCTGCAGACGGGCACTCAGTCGACTCCCTGGTGAAGGAATGGAATGAGGCAATCACCAGGGCATTAGACTGGGTGGCTCCGAAATGCCCTCTCCCCCTGAATAGGACTCAGACAGCACCATGGTATACTCCACGGTTGTGAATTCTGGGGCGGGAGGTGGGACGGCTAGAATGACGGTGGCGGAAATCTCGCTCCGAGGACAAAAGGACACGGGTTAGAGCGGCTGCAGCGGCCTGCCATGTGGTGATAAGGGCAGCAAGGAAGGATTTCTGTGCTGCCTCTATTGCATCCTCAGAGTGCTGTCCCAGGAGGCTGTTCCAAGTGGTCCAAAGCCTAGTCGGTCCAGTTGCTTCGGAACCGATGGGACATTCTAAAACCTCCTGTGATGACTTTGCAAAGCACTTTGCGGATAAAATCGATCGTCTAAAGAGTACGATTCCGCATGCTGTGGATACAGTGAGTGAGCCATAGTTGGCCAGTGGTTTTCCGGTGATGTGGGATCGGTTCCAGCTTCTTCCTTCTGATGAAGTGGACAAGGTGCTTGCAACCTTAAGGCCAACCACCTGCTTACTCGATCCCTGCCCATCATGGTTCTGCATGAACTGCAAGAATAGACTGGGTGAGGGGGTCAAGGTGGTGGTAAATGCATCCTTGGAAGAGGGCATGATGCCATCAGCTCTCAAGGAGGCAGTAATAAAACCAATTTTAAAGAAGCCCTCCTTGGATCCCCAAGATTTAAACAACTTTCGCCCAATCTCAGACTTACCATTCTTGGGCAAGTCGGTGGAGCGGGTGGTGGCGAAGCAGTTGCAAGCGCACTTGGAGGAAGCGGATTATCTGGATCCATTTCAGTCGGGCTTCAGGCCTGGACATTGGACTGAAATGGCCTTGGTCGCCTTGGTGGATGATATGAGGAGAGCACTGGAAAGGGGTGAAGGCACCTTCCTCATCCTCCTGGATCTCTCAGCGCCCTTTGACACCGTTGACCACGGTATCCTTTTGTACCAATTGGAGGGGTTAGGCATAGGGGGCACTGTTCTGCAGTGGTTCCGTTCCTTCCTCTCTGATAGGTACCAGAGAGTGGCAGGGCTCCATCCTCTCCCCGATGCTATTTAACATCTACATAAAGCCGCTGGGGGCTATCATCAGGAGATTTGGGCTGCAGTGTCACCAATATGGGGATGACACACAGCTCTATCTCTCACTTAAATCTTCACTGAGGTTGGCTGTAGAAACCATGTTCAAGTTCCTGGAGTCGGTGAGTGCCTGGATGGGAAGGAATAAGCTGAAACTGAACCCTGACAAAACCGAGGTACTGTTTGTGGGAGACAAAAGGGAAGGTTAGGGGATTTGGACCTAGTGCTCAATGGGGTACAACTGCCCCTAAAAGACCAGGTCCGCAGTCTCGGGGTCATTCTTGACTCCAAACTGTCCATGGAAGCTCAGGTTTCAGCTGTGAGCCAGGCAGCATTGTATCAACTCCATCTGATACGGAGGCTATGCCCCTCCCTTCCCAATCATCTGCTCCCATCGGTGGTACATGCCCTGGTCTCCTCTCACCTTGACTGCTGTGATGCGCTCTACGTAGGGCTAAAATGGTCCAGAAGCTGCAACTGGTTCAGAATGAGGTGGCACGCCTGATTAAAGGCAGCCGCCAGGGAGATCACGTAACTCCAGTGCTCAAAGAGTTGCACTGGCTACCAGTTGCTTGCCGGGCCCAATTCAAGGTGTTGGTTTGACCTTTAAATCCCTACACAGTTTCGTCCCAGTCTATCTGAAGGAGCGCCTCCAGCATCATCAGCTATGCCACCTAACAAGATCGGCCTCAAAAGACCTTCTCTCTATCCCACCAGTCAAAACAGCTAGACTGGTGAGGACCAGAGAGAGGACTTTTTCAATTGTGGCCCCCACCCTATGGAACTCCCTTCAAATGATCTCCGCCAGGCCCCCTCTACGATGAGTTTCTGCCGGGCTGTGAAGACCTGGCTCTTCAGGCAGGCCTTTGGGGTGGGCTAGATTTTAACATCATTGCTTTTAGATTTTATTGTATTGTATTGATGTGTCATTTTGTGTTATTTTGTTCATTTTTTACGTCGCCCAGAGTGGCTGGATGGCCAGCCAGATGGGTGACTAAGAAATGCAATAAATTAAATTAACTATAAGGAGAGACTGAAAGAGCTGGGCATGTTTAGCCTGGAGTAGAGAAGACTGAGGGAAGATAGGATAGCGCTCTTCAAGTACATGAAGGGTTGTCACATTATAGAGGAGGGCCGGGATCTCTTCTCGATCGTCCCAGAGTGCAGGACACGGAATAATGGGCTCAAGTTGCAGGAAGCCAGATTTCGACTGGACATCAGGAAAAACTTCCTAACTGTTAGAGCCATACGCCAATGGAACCAATTACCTAGAGAGGTAGTGGGCTCTCCGACACTGGAGGCATTCAAGAGGCAGTTGGACAGCCATCTGTCAGGAATGCTTTGGTTAGGATCCCTGCATTGAGCAGGGGTTGGACTAGATGGCCTTATAGGCCCCTTCCAACTCTACTATTCTATGATTCTCCTGTTTGGAAATGAACTGTATCATATTTGGATGAATGACTTGGCCTATGATACCCAGCAAGAATGTATATGTGTATTAAATATGATTTAAATATTGAATAAAATCATAAAATCACATGGTACTATTGATTTAATTGGTGGTATTATCACATGCTGGTGAGTCCTGTAAGGCAAGAGTTCCCAAAAGTGGTCTGCAGCAGCATCTCAGAAGAATGGGAGGAACAGTGGCTGTGAACAGCAGGTGCACAAGCTGCTCCATTGTTCTTAGAGTGCAAATGACAGAGCAAGAGGCAAACTGGAAGTGATGGAGAAGAACTCACTTGAAAGGAATGGAGATAACTAGCAGCACGAAAGACAAAGTGAGAGGAAGAAAGAGGAGGTGACTTGAAAGGAATGCACACCTTAACGTGGTGAGGGGGTTTGAGAGTGTTGAAGAAGCTGAGAGCAATGCCATCAGGAGTCTAGACCAAGAGGCTAGACTCCTAGCAGGGGCACCCAAGGCGGAATGGTCAAAGCTGACACACCAGACTAAGGTGCATCCAAACTCAGAGGAAGGCAATGGTAAACCACCTCTGAATATCTCTTACCATGAAAACCCTATGAACAGAGTATCCAAAATGCAACCCGAGATAGTGCTGGAAGATGAGACCCCCCAGGTCAGAAGGCACTCACTGAGCTACTGGGGAAGAACAAAGGACGAGTACGAGTAGCGCTGTGACTAATGACGCAGCTGGGTCAAAGCCGAAAGGAAGCCCAGAGGCTGATGCGCACAGATGCGAAAGGAGAGTCCGGAGTTGCACGACGCACACAATAGGAACATGGAATGTGAGAAGCATGAACCAGGGAAAGGTAGAAATTGTCAAGCAAGAAATGGAACATATCAACATTACAATAATTGGTGTGAGTGAATTAAAATGGGTGGGAATGGTACATTTTCAATCAGGCAACTACAAAATATTTTATGCAGGAAATGAGAAATCAAGAAGAAACGGGGTTGCTTTCACAGTGAGAAGTGATGCAGCAAAAGCAATTAGGAGCTACAACGGAAGATCTGAGCGAGTTATATCAGTGAGATTAAATGGGAAACCTATCAACATAACCATCATCCAAGTCTATTCTCCAACGGTAAACACAGAAGAGGAATTGGAGAGATTTTACGTAGAAGTACAGGAAGAAATTGCTCACACACCAAAACAAGATGTGCTGATAATCATGGGGGACTGGAATGCAAAAGCAGGGAACAGAGAAGAATTAGGAATTGTGGGGAAATGGGACCTAGGAGACAGAAATGAAGAAGGAGAAACACTTACTGAATTCTGTGAAACCAATAAATTGTTTCTTGCGAACACATTTTTTGAGCAACTGAAAAGACGACTGTACACGTGGACATCACCAAATGGTCAATATAGGAATCAAATTGATTATATAATTGGTAGCAGAAGATGGAGAAGTTCCATACTTTCTCCAAAAACAAGACCAGGAGCAGACTGCGGTACAGATCATGAACTGGTCATATCAAACATTAGAGTAAAGCTAAAGAAGAACAACAAAGCAATCATAATGCCAAAATACAATTTAAATAACATCCCAGAAGAATATAAAGATCAAATAAGGAACAGGTTTGAGGCTTTAAACTTAGTTGACAGAGAACCAGAAGAACTGTGGAGTGACGTCAGAGACATTATCAAGGAAGAATGCAAAAAGACAATACCTCTAGTTAAAAGAGAGAAAGACCTCAATGGATGACTGAAGAAACTCTTAAAATGGTTAAAGAGAGAAGGAAACCAAAAGCAAAAGGAGATAGAAACACAGTCAGAACCCTAAATACAGCGACTAGTACGTAGGGACAAAGAACTATTACAATAGTTACTGTATAGAAATAGAAGAGGACAACAAAAAGGGTAGAACAAGAGCCCTGTTCCAAAAGATTAGAGAAATTAAAGGGAAATTTCAACCAAGAGCAGGGATGGTGAATAATCCACAGGGGAACACACTGACTGACCGAGATGAAATAAAAGGAAGATGGAAGCAATACTCTGAAGAACTCTATAAAAGAGATGCCGGGACGACAGATTCATTCACGGAGGAACCGTATGATGAAGAACCAGAAATTTTAGAATGCGAGGTGAAAGCTGCTCTCAAAATACTTGGAAGAAACAAATCACCAGGAATAGATGATTTGTACCAATAGAGTTGCTACAAGCTACTGAGACTGAATCTGTCCAAATTTTGACAAAAATCTGTTAAGAAATATGGAAAACTAAAAAAATGGCCCACAGACTGGAAGCGTTCCATATACATCCCAATTGCAAAGAAAGGGGATCCCAGGGAATGCAGCAATTATCGAACTATTGCCTTAATATCCCATGCAAGTAAAGTGGTGCTCAAGATTGTACAACAAAGACTCTTACCATATATGGAGAGAGAAATGCCAGACGTCCAAGCTGGATTTAGAAAGGGAAGAGGCACCAGAGATCATATCACAAACATATGTTGGATAATGGAACGGACCAAGGAATTTCAGAAGAAAATCATCCTGTGCTTTATAGATTACAGCAAAGCCTTTGACTGTGTAGATCATGAAAAACTATGGAATACTTTAAAAGAAATGGGGTGTCACAGCATCTGATTGTCCTGATGTGCAACCTATTCTCTGGACAAGAGGCTACTATAAGGACAGAATATGGAGAAATTGATTGGTTCCCCATCAGAAAGGGTGTGAGACAGGGTTGTATTTTAGCACCCTATTTATTTAATCTATACACAGAACATATCATAGGGAAAGCAAGATTGGACCAAGATGAAGGAGGTGTGAAAATTGGAGGGAGAAATGTCAATAATTTAAGATACGCAGACAATACCATACTACTAGCACAAACCAGTAATGATTTGAAACAAATGCTGATGAAAGTTAAAGAGGAAAGCACAAAAGCAGGACTACAGTTGAACGTCAGGAAGACTAACGTAATGACAATATAAGATTTATGGTAACTTTAAAGTTGACAATGAGGACACTGAACTTGTCAAGGATGATCAATACTTTGGCACAGTCATTAACCAAAATTGAGACAACAGTCAAGAAATCAGAAGAAGGCTAAGACTGGGGAGGGCAGCTATGAGAGAACTAGAAAAGGTCCTCAAATGCAAAGATGTATCACTGAACGCTAAAGTCAGGATCATTCAGACCATAGTATTTCCGATCTCTATGTATGGATGTGAAAGTTGGACAGTGAAAAAAGCAGATAAGAGAAAAATCAACTCATTTGAAATGTGGTGTTGGAGGAGAGCTTTGCTGATACCATAGACTGTGAAAAAGACAAATAATTGGGTGTTAGAACAAATTAAACCAGAACTGTCACTAGAAGCTAAAATGATGAAACTGAGGTTGTCATACTTTGGACACATCATGAGAAGACATGATTCACTAGAAAAGACAATCATGCTGGGAAAAACAGCAGGGAGTAGAAAAAGAGGAAGGCCAAACAAGAGATGGATTGATTCCATAAAGGAAGCCACAGACCTGAACTTACAAGATCTGAACAGGGTGGTTCATGGCAGATGCTATTGAAGGCCACTGAATCATAGGATTGCCATAAGTCGTAGTCTACTTGGAGGCACATAACAACAAGCAGTTAGAAAGAGAGAGGGAGAGGAAGAAAGAGGAAGCCGGAAGAAAGAAAGAGTCAGTATACAGGAATGGATGTGAAGTAATGGGGAGAGGAGGCACAAACACAAACACAAAGCAATAATTGTACAGTCAGAACCCCTTTTCTAATAATTTTTACATTGTAGTTGCACTCAACTGCGCCTTTTCATTGTGCCATATAAATTCATTAACATGTTGCCATTCTTTTGAGTCTTTATCTGATAAAATTATTGGAAGGCTAGAACTAAAGTTTAATCTTGATAACATATTTGCTTTTAATGATGGCAATATGTTCAGACCAAGAAAGTACAAATACCCTTTCATGTTCTTTTTTATGCATTGGTAAACCTTGAAAGGAGTAGAGACTATTAGCAGTGAAGTTATTGATGGCTAGAATTAAGAAGTTTAGTCTTAATATAAATCATTGAGTGGTCCATCAAAACCCTCAGCAATTTTCAAGCGGCCAATGGGAAAAAAGTTTGAGAACCACTGCCCTAAGGAAAAATACTAAAGAGAATGCTACTAGGTTGGCTAGAGCAGGTTATCTCATTGAAACCTATGTTGTATCAAAAAGCATGGTAAGAACCAAAGCAAACATAGCCATGTACCTACAACTAACTAGCAACTTGTTTTTGTTTAATGACATCAGAAGAGTTGAAATGACTCAACATTCTGTCTGTGAACTTTGATGAATATTCTTCAGATATTTTCTTAATGCTTGTATATTTGCTGAAAATTTAGTGAATATTTCATTTTGTATTCAAAATGTGAATCCAAATTTCAGATTCAGAATTCTGAATTCAGTTTGCACAGATGTTCACTGTGATATTGAGATTCTAATTATGCTATATTTGCATAATGCTTTTCCTAATACCTTTCTAGCCAATCTTCAGAAGATGATGATACATTTAGCACCTCAAGGAGAAGAAATTCCTTTGGCTTGAATGGGTATCTTTCAATAGATTCTGACCGTGCTACTGGTGGGGGACTGGCCCAAAGAAAGCATCTCCAAAGAATAATATCAATTGAAGAAGATCATCTGCCCCAACTTCTTGATAACCCAGGAGAGACAACACTAACCAAATGGTCTGAAGAAGATGAAAATATTTTGCCAGAAACAGAAATGAATGGGATTCAAATAGAACCATCATCTGAACTGACACCTTCCTCTCCCACGGTGCAGCCATTAGGAAAAGAAACACTGGCAAATGTAAGAAACAAACTCACATTGTTTTTATTCTGGAGATGGATTTTGGTGATGGGAAGGCTTAGCAAAGGAGAGAAATGAAGAGAGGCAGGAGTAAAGAGGGGGTGGGTGGGAAGGTTTAGTGGTGGAGAGAAAACGAGACAGGGCGGGGGCAGCGCAGGGGCAGCAGTGGAGGGATGGTGGTGGAGGAACAGTTGATACAATTGGGCGAGGAGCTGAGCAAGCCAACGCAGCCATCACACACCCACACCTGGAGGCACTGGGGGGGGGCGGGCTTTGCAAGTGGAGTGAGTGTTGGTGGGGTTGGTGCACAAAGCATGCAGGCAAAGCCAATAATAATAATAATAATAATAATAATAATAATAATAATAGTTGTTGTTGTTGTTGTTGTGTGCACCCCAATCTTCAAGTGGCAATAGACTCCGTGGTTCCAACCTTTACCCTGGGTTGGTTTCCTTAGAATGAACTTCAGTGGAGACTGTGGTGTCTGTAAAATATAAGGTTTTATTCACACAACCTGAGCATAAGATGGAAGGACTCACAGCATTAACTCTCCAACATGGTTCCCCATGTTTTCCCAAAACCGTAGCTTGGGGTTCAGTAGAAAGAGCAGTCAAGCCTCTCTGCCTCGTCCCAGAATGTGGCCACTCCCCTGTGACTACCATTGGACATGCTCCTTGACCTCCTAGTAGCCCCACCAGGTCTGATGGGCACCAGCCACCACTGTTTACCACTGTGCTTAGGCTGCAGTTCTATGCATACATCCCTGAAAATAAGGCCACATCCACACCATACATTTATTCCACATTAAACAGCCAAGGATTTCCCCAAAGAATCCTGGGAAGGGTTGTTTCTGAAGGGTGCTGACTGTTGGGAGATTCCTATTCCCCTGACAGAGCTCCAGTGGCCAGAATGGTTTTAAATTTTTAAATTGTGTTTTAAATTAATTTTAAAAGATGTATTTTAAATTGTATTTGTTTTTAGTTGTTGTAAACCACCCAGAGAGCTTCGGCTATGGGGTGGTATACAAGTTTAATAAATAAATAAATAAATAAAATTAACACTCAGTCAGCCCCTCTTCCCAGAGAATTCTGGGAATTGGAGCTCTGTGAGGGGAATAATGGTCTCTTAACAATTCCCAATAGCCATAGGCCTATACTGTACATTAGATCAAATTAAGCAGCAGGGTTTCCTGGGCAAATGACATGGTCTTCAGGCAGCTTTCCACTTTTGAGCCCTAACACCTTTCTTAGGAATTAAGACCTGGCCTCTGAACATATACAGAATCCCCTTCTCATATTATAGAAAATAACCCTATCCAATTTATTTATTTATTTATTTATTACATTTATATACTGCCCCACAGCTGAAGCTCTCTGGGCAACCGCAATTAAAAACAAGAAAAACAAATATACAAATTTTAAAACACAATTAAAAAAAAATACTTTTTTTCACAATTTAATTAAAAGAAACCAAGCATAATGGGCAAACATCCAGTGATGTTCTCCTGCTTGTGCAATGGAAATCCACTTGTGCAACAGAATTGCCTGTTTCTTTTCTCCCTCCAACCCTCTGGAGCCTATTTTGGGGGCACATCCAAAAAGGAAAAAGCAACAACGCAGAAGATGGGGTGAAATAGTTTTTTCTTGTGCACTTTTACAGATCAGATAATCACTCATTAGTCAAACAAATAATACCTTACAGCTGGGAGAGTGACACTCAAAGAGTCATCCAACCAAGAGAACCACTGTCTTATGAGAGTTGTTGACCCAATCTGCTGTTCCAACTGGCAAATTATGTCTCCTGTCCCCTGAGTGGCCCCCTAGTGGCTGAAAGATGGCACTAGTAGCTCTATTGTGCTGTACAAAGGGGAATTTTGCCTTTAGTCTACACATATGGATAAAAGAGGTATTGACTCTTTTCTTCTGACTCCTATGGCTCCCTCTCTGGAACAAATATCCCTTTCATCCCAAGAATTCACCAGGCGGCCATAGCTTGTAAGGTTACAAGCGTATTCTGCATCTAACAATACTGACAATACGTATTTAAATTGTAATGACCTGGACAGGAAGAAGGAAGAAAACAAAACAACTGCAGAAAAATACTCAACAAACAATTCAGGAGAAAAAGACCTTATTCACCTGTACTGCTGCTGCCTCTGCAGCACCTGAACCAAAATGAGACCCAAAATCAGCAGTACCACCTCATATTTCTCCAGAACCCACTTCAGAAAAAAAATTATTGTTGCAATTTGCTATGATCTACTGCCACAGGCTGAAGCATCTGTAATGGTTCAATGTAAGGAGTTGATCTGTTCAGTCAGTATCTACTGAAACCAATCCTAAGTCTCAGTTAACTGTTGCTGCATATGCTAACACTGTCATCTGTACAGAAAATTAGGAAACGAGTTTGAACGGCATAGGAACTGATGCTTATGATCCATGCCCTGCTGTAGCAGAATTCTTACCAAAAAAAGAACTAAGGAAGTCATCACAGTGTACAGGAGAGAGATTTTGTTAAAAGATTTCCCCCCCAGAAAGACTGGTGGTTTGTAAGAACCCTAAGAATTACTGTGCAATGTGCCCTCTACTGTTTCTATTCAATTTCACTAAAATTTCATATCTCTAGTCAAGGATTTAATGGCTTCCAATCTTTGCAATTTTTCTTTGTTCATTGATTAAATTTTATGTGTCCATTTGCTTCCACTGGGTGTCCACAAGCTATGACTGGGTGTCCATTTGGACACACAATTATTACTTTAAAAATGCCTTGCCTTCTCTATCATCATCATCTGATGGTAAAGTGGCAATTCAGGCAAAATCACACAGTTCTTACTGGGGGGAAATTCTGGGATGTGGAAGCTTTACTCAACAAAAGATGGCTATATCTACCTTTACAATTTAGGCAGTAATATTGTGCACAATTTCAGGCATACAAATTCTGCTAAACTCAACTAAGACTACAAGTCCTCTACCTACATATCCAAACTCAGTGCAATTTACTTCTGGAGAAGGCATGTGCAGGGCTATGCGTAAAATTTATTTGTGCCTTACTGGCAGCAGGGAAGGGTAGAGTGAGAGAGATTTTTTAAAAATAGACTCTAAAAGGAAAAAGGGCGAGAGCTGGGTGTTGAGAGGCCTGTGCTATGGAGAAAGAGCAGAAATAGTCTCAACTTTCCCTCTGCAGCTATAGTTCATGCACTCTTTCTTCTTGTGGGGTAGAGCCCTAAGGTAAAAATCCCAAAGTAACAGAGTAACAAATGTACTATGACAGAAGCTGTGATGAAGTACAGTCTACTTCACCAGATTATATTTCTTTAGAACTCAAATAGCAACTCTGTACAATTTCACAAATTTAAATCCTAACAACGTCAACTAAAACTGCAATCCCCTATCCACTTAGCTGGCAGTAAGCACATACATGATTGGGAGGGGGAGGGGGGTTATCAGCAGTGAGGTCAAAGGAAAATGTAATGCAGTATAAATGGGATAATAACAATAACATAAATGGTGGTCACCAAACATTTATCATACAGGGCTACTCAGAAGTACTCCATTAAGTTCAATAGGATTTAGTCCCAAGTAAAAACGTATTTCATGCCGCTTGACATCTGTTGTCTCAGTACATAGCAGTTTGCATTTGGTTTCTTTTGTCCCAGACCACTACAGTTGCAAAAATTATGTAATTGATTTTGTCTCCTGTAAAATGGTGCAATGGTCTCTTACAGTTCTGTTGATTCTGCCCGTACTTTTCCTGATTGCTTTTATTCACAAGTTAATGAGCCAGGTAATTGCTCAGGGTTATTTTCTCTCTCTGACATAGATAATGAAAGGACAAGATAGCTCCCCCATCACCACTGCAAGTAAATGTGGCTTGAACAGAGTTGTGTTTTAGTATTTTAATATGATATGATAATGAAATTGAACACAATGATGAATGATGAAAAACAGGACAGGATCCCCCTCCCCCAAAGTAAAACAAGTATTTCTTTATAAACAAGGAATGAACCAAGAAGTGATGGTGCTGGATGGTGCTTTGTTTTGCTTTTTTGCTTCCATTACCTCCCTCTTCTGCACTTTGCCTCAGTATGCTCAGACTTTTTGTTTCAGGCAACAGACTCCTAAACAGCTTTGATCCTGAAGCAAATGCACGAGGCATTTCATTAGCAAAACATAGACATTAATGTTAGTGGAATAAAGCTATCCTTATAAATGGCCTCAGTTCATTAAAGATATCATAAAGTTTGTCAGGATTTTGTTTTTTCATTGAAAAAAGTTACATAATCGGTTTGGTCTCCTGTAATAATGGTGTAATGGTCTCTTACAGTTCTGCTGATGTCATCTCCATGTTTTTATTATTATTATTATTATTACTCTTTATTTTTACCCCGCCCTTTTCCCAAAACTGGAACTCAGGGCGGCTTACAAATAAAAACCACACAAAGGTAAAAAACATACAAAAATATACAATTAAAATAGAATTAAACTATTCGTAACATTAAAACCATGAAACATACACTTAAAATACTAAGACAATTTAAAACATTAAGAATAGGACCATAGAACAATACAACAGACCTTATGAGGCCCTATCTTAAACAGCTTCTAGTCCAAAAGCCTGTCAGAATAAAAAAGTCTTTGCCTGCCGACGGAAGGATAGCAAGGAAGGGGCCATTTGTGCTTCCCTAGGAAGAGGGCAGCCACCGAGAAGGCCCTATCTCACGTCCCCACCAATCGCGCTTGCGAAGTTGTTGGGACTGAGAGAAGGGCCTCTCCTGAGGATCTCAACACCCGGGTAGGCTCATATGGGGAGATATGGTCTGACAAATAGCCTGGACCTATGCCGTATAGAGCTTTATAGGTCAAAACCAGCACTTTGAATTGTGACCAGAAACAAACTGGCAGCCAGTGGAGCTGTCGCAACAAGGGGGTTGTATGGTCCCTGTAACCAGCTCCAGTTAGCACTGATAGGTTAATGAGCCAAGGACCATCAAGTAGCCATCTGCCCTCAGGGTTGTTTTCTGTCTCTGAAAAGAATAATGAAAGGACAGGACAGCACCCCCAGCACTACTGCACCCTTTCCTTGCTGGCTGCAGAAGCAAAAACAAAGAAGGAAACCCGCAAACTGCCTCTTTTATCTGGTCCCTGTTCTGCTGTGAGAGCTGGGTGGAAGGGAAGCTTGCACAACCCCTCCCTTTCTGTGTCACAACAGAATGGAACAGATATTGGTATGGCTCTGTCCCTACCAAGGCTGACCACCAATCCTTTCCTCCCCTCCCTCCCCATCACCCAACTTTCCTGGAACTGATTGTAATGTAGTCCAAAGTTTTTGACCTTAGACCACGGATGTGGAACCTTTTTCAGTCCAAGGGCCATATTCACTTTGGGGCAACTTTTCAGAGGCCAGTACTAGATAGGGCCAGAGGCAAAAGTGGGTGGGGAAATAAATGTAAATTTACAAATGAATGTGAGTTTTACCTTTGTACAATTGGCTAGTCTTTAATACACTTAACACAAACACCCATCTTCCAGTCAGGCAAGCAAGAGTCATGATCAGAGTTCAAGGACATATTTCAACTAGGCAAAACACTCAAGGAGAATATAAAGCAAGACTAGTGAGGAATATGGCATGGAGAGAGAGGATGTGGTTGTGGAGGGGGTGTGGCCGGGGGAGAGTCCCAAAGGTCAGTCAGAGAGATGTGGAGAGCAATAATTGGGCACTGGGGCAGAGGTTTCCTACCCCTGCCTTACAGGCTGGGGCTTAGCTGGAATCTGCTGGCTTCTTGTTCACTTTTGTCTCATGAGACGCAACTGATAACATCCCCTCCAGAGCAGGTAGTTCTCTGCTTCTCTTCCACACACAGGATGGTTCTGAGAGGAGAAGGGAGGGCATCACCACCTTCCTCTTTGGGGCTGAGGGTGGTGAACAATCCCAGCACAGAAAACAGGTCGTGTCCTAACTTGCCCTAACACAGCTATTCTGAGGCTAAAAAGAGCAAGGAAGCTGGTTGTCCCACCAACAATCAGGCAGAGGTCCATGGACCATAATCAACACTGTGCCCACTCCTAATTTAAATGTAAGATCAAGACCAATAAGCATTCCATTACAGGAGAAAAACACCCTTACAGTATTTAAGACTGCTCATATCTTGAATACTGTAAAACCACAAGGTTTTTTGCAATAATCTCAAAATAGAAATAGCAAGGTATCTTTAATTACAGTTTGTTAAAGCAGGCAACCATCTCTTCAGTTTAAGGTCAAGTAAACCTTCAATTGATAACTGTTGAATGCACTTAATTTCTCAAGTAGCAGCAAAATGTTCTGGCACAAGATAAACCAACTGGAAACCTATGGCCACACTGTTCTACAATAAAGATTTGAACCAGCCATTTGATTTAAACTACCTTTATGTGACAAGTTTGGCTGGTTCCTCAAAAATTATTCTTCTGAGCATTTGTGTGAATCCCATGTAAAAGTAGAGAACCATTGCCCACCAATAAGGGTGTAAGACACTTGTTGGGATTAAGTAAAGGTCACAACTTTATTAAAATGTTTACAGTGCAACCTGTGTATGTCTACTAAGAAATAAATTTCAGTGAGTTCAGTGGGGCTTACTCCCAGGTAATGGCATAGGCACCCTTAAGGAATCTGCAGTGGTAAAAAATTAATAATCTTTTAACTCCCCAACCTCCATAGAAGACTACTTGGCTTGTGACTCTGCACACGGTGTTCCTGACTATATTGCAGTATAAACCCTTAGGACAACTGTGGCTCAAAGCCATGTATCCAATCAATCCTAGCTTCTCCTAGCCACATCCTTTTGGGAGTCTGGATGTCACCTAAAAATCAAAGAAAAAAGTATCTGGGACACAACCAGGATATCCAGCCCTACAACTATTGGATTTTACATGTAGGTCTTTGGCAAATCTAATGTACAGCTGTCTGCCAGGACAGGCTTGACTGGGAGGATCTGCCAGGGCATAGTTAAACTAAATGGTTCACCAGCACAAGGCATAGTGATGGCCACCAACGTGGACAGCTTTAAAAGATTAGACAAATTCATTACAGAAAAGGCTAACAGTGGGTACAAATTATGGTTCTACCTCCACTGTCACAGGCAATGTGCCTCTGTATACCAGATATGGGAATCATATATGAGCAGGGAGAGTGCTGTTGTGCTCGTGTCCTGCTTGCAGGGTACTTGTAGGCATCTAGGTAGCTACTTGAGAACAGAATGTTCAACTAGATAGGGCTTGCTTTGATCTAGCAGGTCTGTTCTTATGTTCTTATGTCATTAAACTATCAGACAATAGGGTACACTTTTGGTTCTTTTTGCCT
Source organism: Rhineura floridana (assembly GCF_030035675.1). Classification (NCBI taxonomy): domain Eukaryota; kingdom Metazoa; phylum Chordata; class Lepidosauria; order Squamata; family Rhineuridae; genus Rhineura; species Rhineura floridana. The sequence continues at coordinate 133,484,256 of NC_084487.1, read as the reverse complement.
AGAGCAAGCAACTCTTAACATAGATTCTGAAATTTAGAAGAAACCTATTATTTTGTATAATTGTTTTCGTTAATTGTTGTTTGTTTATTTCATTTATACCCCACCTTTCCTCCAAGGAACTCAAGGTGGCGTACAGTTCTTCCCCTCCTCATTTAATCCCCACAACAATCCTGTAAGGTTAGACTAGGGGCTCGTCCAAACGACCGTATAATCTGGAATGTAATTGCTTTGTGTAGTGATTAATTTGCTGTGGTCCATACAAAGTTGCAAGCTGTTGCGGATTTTTGCTCTCACATATCTGCATTAGCAATTCCTGGAAAAAGCCGATATGACTTCCTAAAGTGGGGATCAATCGCATTGCCTCATGGAGCTTGGAAGCAATGTTGCAGAGTTTACCTTGATAGGCATTCCAGGGGCGGTTCAGGGGCATTTCCCCATCATATTCCGAGCCCCTTCTCTCCTTTCCAGCCAATAGGGCATTCAGAGATCTGCGCATGCGTGTGGGGAAAGCAGCAGAGCTCGTGTGTACTGATTGTGAGGGGCTCTGCTGGAATTTGGCAGCGCAAAGGCTTGGAGAGCAGCCCCATGCTGACCCCTATTCAGCAGGCCAGTTCTCCATAAGCTTTGGTAGTTTTACTCAGCCGTGCACTCAGTGGAACTCTGCCCCACCCTCCCGCAATGGTGGGGCTCCTGTCCACACACACCCCCGCACACACACATGGGAAAGGGGGGAAAGGGCAAGTCCTGTGGGAGAGCACCTCTCACTGTGTCACCAAACAATTCCCCGGCATTTATTCCCCCCACTGAGGTGAGGAATTACTGGACGGCTTGTGTGACTTCGAGGGAGTGGGAGGTGGGGAGGAGCTGCCAAATGCAGGCAGGTGCACAGATCCTCCGCTCCCACCACTGCTTGGGATTTCTCCTTCCCTTCCTTAAAAAAAATTGCCCCCAAATGAAAGAAAGAATAACTTGATCTCCCAGGAAGATGCACTCCAGGAGCGGGGGGGGGGGGAGAAAACATACATGGAAAGGGGAGAGAGAAAGGTGTTTTTAGGGCTTGTTGCTTGAGATGGCTGCTGCCCACCCAGGAAGGAGTTTGGTTAGGAAAAGGAGTGTGTGTGTGTGTGTGTGTGTGTGTGTGTGTGTGGTGTGTGTGTGTGTGTGTGTGTGTGTGTGTGTGTGTGTGTACACAGAGTAAATTCAAAATATCGCGTTCTTCTGCCCAGTCTCCAAAAGCGCATGCATGTTGAAATGCAGATTTATTCTGCTTGAGGCAATGGGGGGAGCTAGAACACATCGTTTTTTGAGGACCAATTGGTTCATATGGGCGGAGTTACAGGCGGAGCCTTGTGAAAAACTGGAGTGAATGGGATTTCATGTCTGGGCGCGAAAACAGCACATTTGTCAATATTGGAAACTGTGAACAAACAGCTGGGGTGGGGACTCTCCGATGATAAAGTGAATATGGAAAATATGGAAAATCGAGGTACGTTTGGATGGGGCCTAAGAGGCAGTGACTGGCCCAAGTGCACCCACCGAGCTTCATGGATGAGTGGGAATTTTAACCCTGGTCTCTCAGGGCCTAGTCCAGTACTCTAACCCCACAGAGTGACACCACTCTGGCTCTGTTATATAAAGTTTTATATGGCGTATTCTTATTTGCAATGTGTGTGAAGAAGTGTATTTTGAAATATCTTTTGAGCTATTTTTTTAAATTTTTGTGTCCCCTTGAGGCTTTATCTCTGCCTCCTTTCTCTTGTTATTGATGGCTTTTATTTCTGAGTCCAGACATGGCCAAATGCGGTTTGGCATTTAATATGAAGTGAGCCACTACTAAAGATCCTGTTCTTGTGATTACATTTTAAGTTTGTCCCTATTTTGTCTTTTGGATGGATGAGGATGCCTTTTAACTTTTTTACTTGTATTTTGCAAATGTAACTGTCATGAATTGCTGTTTGAAAGGTGTCAGCCTCCTCCTCTACACCTCTTAGTACAGGTGGTTGTGTTAATATTTGGTTTTTACATCTAATGCACATAAATATGGTCCAAGCAATCCTAAGTGGAGTGGTGGTGGGAGTGAGCAGCATATCATCCATCCACAAGCTTTGGTTGTGCTGGCCAGGGTGAGTAGAGTCAATGGACTTTTTTGCCATGGCAAATCTCAATTAACTATGCCAGCTCCATGCTGATGCAGCTGATGACCCCAGTCCTGGGCTTCTCATTAGTATTAAGGGGCAGATCCAGCAGATTTGAGGCTGCCTCTATTCCACTCTTGGATTGCCCTGCTTGAGGCTTAATGTCAGGTACTACCAACAAAAACAATGGCAGGTCTGTGCTCACAGAGTTGTCTGCAGGAATAGCAAAGGCTTCCACAGCACATGTGCTTACCAGTTAGTAAAGCTTATCTCTGCTAGTGGAAAAACATCTCTGCCATAGCTGAATCTGTAGAACCAACCATTTCACAGTTGCACCTATTGTGTGTCACTCTGAATTAACAAAACTGAGCTGAAAAAGTCACTCTAAAATTAACAAAGATGATGACTAAACTTAATTAAAGATTTTTAAAATAGACAGTATCTGCTCCCAATGTATATCAAGCTAGAGTGCTCTTCATTGGAGATGTTAAGAACAGTAGGAAAGAGATTCAGTCCTCAACACTCAGCCTATCTTCTTGCTAAACTGTGGAGGCTGCTCTATTAGGGCACATGGGACACTGTCCCACCAACCTCAGTCTGCCTTCAACCATCTCCCTTCTTACTTAAAACTGCTTAGTCTCAGTGTTGCACTTGTGTAGAACTCAGCAAAGAGGATAGGGACTAGACTAGAATGTGTTGGCTGTATCATTGGCTCAGACTTCACCTACTGTTTGGGCTCCCTGCCTTCAGCCCCACCTGTCCCAAGGCCTTTAAAAGAGCAGGTTGTTGTGTAGTTTTTCCTAACAAGGGGATTAAAGTCATCTTACTGCTCAGGTTTTTTTTTTTAAGATGGTGAGGAGACAAACTTTTATCTGTCTGCTGGAAGGCTATTGTTTCTATCTTTTGATGGTCTATATTATTGAGTCTCCTGTAATTTTAGTTTGTTGTGCTATATTTTGTATTATTGTTTATTTAAATATTTAAGCCAACTTTGAAATATTATCATACCTAAGCTGCCTTTAGGTCCAATTGCCCAACTAACTTGCCCAGCTGATACTGATGGAACCAAAGTTCAGCTAACTTAGTCTGGATCCAATCCATACTATTGAAGAATGGATATAAATTAAATTAAATAAGCATTTATTTCTGAATATCTCCTGAAGGAAAGCCTCATCTCAAAAGGCAACACAGTCTAGACGTTTAGTTACTGAACAAGTTATATTTGTGCTTGCTTGAAGGATGAACAGTTGTGCTTTGCCCCAAATGGTTTATTCAAGATTGTTGTCGTGGGCAATTCAAGTGTGGGAAAAACGTCCTTTTTAAAGCGTTTCTGTGAAGACCATTTTTCCCCAGGCACTGCTGCTACAGTTGGTAAGTAAGTTAAAGAAAAGGACACACACATCACACTCTTGTCTCACACGACACTGCATGTTATAATGGATTCCTGATATTTGTAATGATCAGCATTTGCTTCTGAAGACTAACAGTCCCAGATGAATGTTATGCATATACAAAACCCCCTAGAGATAGAGATAGAATGCTGATAGTCATCTAAATTGTATTGTTAGCATTCAGTGATGTGTACCTAAATTGTGGGGATACGGTATCTATTTTTGGCACTCATGGAATTCATCTGGGTTCTCAGCATTTACATCTGAAGTCTACAATCACCAAATTTTGGACATTCACTGTACTATCAATCAAACTTACTGACCATTTCCTCTCCTACCGAATATTGTATACACAGAATAAAAGAATCAGAGTTGAGAGGGCCTTCCTGTTAAATTTGTCCATATCCTTTTTCAAGTATTGTTTCCAGATAAAATCCGTCAAGTGTAGTATTTCCCATAACTTAGAAACAATGTTTCTATGAATGCAACCTAAAATTGCATTAGCCTTTTTTGCATCCACATCACATTGTTGTCTCATGTTCAGCTTATAATCATCTACAATCGCAAAATGCTTTTCATGTGTACTGTTGTTGATTCAATTATCTCATCCTATGTGTACACTTGATTTTTTTTTGTTATTGCCTCAGTGGAGTACTTTGTATTTGTCTCTGTTGACTTTCATTTTGATGAATGTTGGAGTGCTCTTTGAAAAGTTTTCCAACCAGCTGTGAATCTAGCCCTCTTTAAATCAGTTTGCTTTACTAACTATCATGGGGGATTTTGTAAAATGCTGTCAAGATAAAATGCTATCTCAAGCATTCCCACAATCCACTAAGCTAGCAACCTGATCACAAAATAGATAAGCTTAATCTGGCAAAAAAATTCCCGAACAAATCAATGCTAGTGCCTACTTATCAATGCATTGTTACCAAGATGCTTACAAACTGATTCTTTTATTATGTGTTCTAGTGTATTCCCTGGTACCAAAGTTAAACTAACTGGTCTATAGTTTCCCAGATCTCCCTTTTCCTCCTATCTGAAGACTGGAGAGACATTTGCACATCTCCTGTCCTATGGAACATCACTCATTCTCCAGGATTCTCAAAGGTTCTTCTTTGACATTCCTTTAGTCTCCTAAAATGCAATCAATCTGGACCAGATGACCTGAGGTTGCTGGGTGTTAGTGATCAATTCCTTATCAATCTTCAACTTTTGACCTGATCCCTCACTACTTGCACTACATATGCAAAGTTGCACACCATTTCTGTTTTAGGAGCAGCTAGTGGCACAATAGCAGAGCTTGGAAAAGTTACTTTTTTGAACTACAACTCCCATCAATCCAATCCAGTGGCCATGCTGGCTGGGGCTGATGGGAGTTGTAGTTTAAAAAAGTAACTTTTCCAAGCTCTGCAGAATAGGATGTTCTGTCTCAGGATAGCTACTCCAAGCAGAGGTTCTTTTAGATTTGGTGGTTCATTTTTGATCGAAGAAACAGTTTTATGCCTTACTCAACAAATAGTAAGCAGAAAATGTTTATTGAGTTCAGTGAGATTTACTCCCATGCAATCATGCTTAGGATAGGTAAAACCGACTGAAAGGGAGAGAGGGATTGGGCAGGCGAGGAGAAAGAAGGAAGCGGAGAGGTGAAGAGGAAAGGAGAGGAGAGGGGAAGGAGGGGAAAGGGAGGTCATCATTTGGATGCTTATTGAGTTCAGTGGGATTTACTCCTACGCAATCATGGTTAGGATAGGTAAAACTGACCATGGAGGAGGAGGGGGGGGAAGGGGAAGGGGAAGGAGCATATTGGAGGGGAGCAAAGGAAGGGGGAGGGGGGCAGGTTTGATCATTTGCATGTTTATAGACTTCAACGTAATTTACTCCCGTGCAATCATGCTTAAGATAGCTAAAACTGACCATGGGGAGGAGGAAGGGGAGGGGAAGGAGGGGTAAGGGAAGGAGGAGATTGGAAGGGGATGGGGAGGGAGGGAGGAGCAAAGAAAGAGGGAGGGGATAGAAGGGTGGGTTTGATCATTTGTATACTTTTTGAGTTCAATAGGATTTATTTCTGTGCAAACAAGTTTTAAAATGGAAATGGACAGCCTTCAAGTTGATCCCGACTTATGGTGACCCTATGAATAGGGTTTCATGGTAAACAGTATTCAGAGGTGGTTTTACCATTGCCTTCCTCTGAGGCTGAAAGGCAGTGACTGGCACAAGGTCACCCAGTCAGCTTCATGGCTGTGTAGGGGTTCGAACCTTGGTCTCCCAGGTCTTAGTCCAACACTGACCCAGGGGAGGGGCAGGGAGGGGAGGAGGAGGGGGAGGGGAGGAGATTTTGTGGGTGGGCACTGGGCAGAGGGGAAGACCCTTTCCTTTCCAAAAGGAAAACATTGTGAACAGTATCATTTCTTTTCAACGTTTCCCCACTGTTTTACTCTACAGCAGGCACATGTAGCCTCCCACCTAAATTTAAACCGAAACTGTCCCTGGGCACATCCACACCAAGCCTTTATTTCACTTTGGACAACCATGGCTTCTCTCAAAGAATCCTGGGAAGTGTAGTTAGTGAAGGGTGCTGAGAGTTGCTAGGATACGCCCTGTTCCCCTCACAGACCTTCAATCACAGTGGCTGACTGTTAAACCAGTCTGGCCACTGGAGCGCTGTCAGTGGAATAGGAGTCTCCTCTTAGCACCCTTCACAAATTACGCTTCCCTGGATTCTTTGGGGGAAGCCACGACTGTCTCAAGTGAAATCAAAGTCTGGTGTGGGTGTGGCTCCCTGATTAGCCAAGCAAAGCAGCTGTGAGTCTGGCTTTTAGAACACTGATAGTTGGTTCTTACTGAGCATGCCTGACACTATCATTCAGTTCAATGCAAAATGTCTTAAATTAATCCAGGCATTTTTTTAACTTTTAAACTGCAGAAGTTGAAGGTCAGAGTATGGGGAAAGGTCAGTAATAGGATTCCAGGTACTCTACAAACATGGCTGATTTTTAATGAATTTCAACAGATTATGAGAACTCTCAGAGAAAAAAGTCCAAAAGGGCTCTGGGTTTTTTCTCTCTCTTTTTAGACTTTGAACTCTCTATTATCTCTGACTGTTTTGTGTATTGCCATGAAAATTGAGAGGGTTGTTAAGCCAGCGTTTCAGAGTTCAGGACTATAAGTTTTGTAAGGTTTTGTTTTGAAATGAGCTTATGGGAAGCACCAGAATGGCATGGGGGGTATTTTCAATTTAACATTGCAGACTGTGAAAAATCCATGCTGGATATAGTATATAGCCGCTCCCGTGGCTGTATAATAAGGAGGAGACAATGTGGACTGTGTCCTTTATAGGTGTGGATTACAGTATGAAAACAGTGCCAGTGGATGACAACCAAGTACTGCTGCAGTTCTGGGATACTGCTGGACAAGAAAGGTGAGGAAATGCCCTTGTGTCCTACTGCAACACAGTCAGAGCCATCCTTTATTTCTTCAAGCCAGGCATGGGTGTCTGCCTGTGGGGGAGGGAAGAGGGGCAGTTCCCTTTGCTGGATAAACTAATTGTAATCCCCAGCTGTCATTTCTTTTCTTTTTTAAAAAAAGAGTAAGCTATTAGCATTTGTAGAACCTGAGATACAAGGCAAAATGTGTAGGCCCTGTTCTCGTTTCTTCTGTGAGAAACTTGCCTGTTTCCACTTTTCAGTGTTTTTAGCCAATGAATGAAGTCATAGCACTCACTGACATTTAAGAAAACAGGCTGCAATGAAACACCCTTATCTAGATAAGGGGTGGAGAAGCTCAGGCCTGGCAGCCAGATGCAGTCTCCTGGGCCCTCAGATCTCTCCTCATCACCCTCCCAGGCCACATTTCTCACTCCACCTGCTTTGCACTCCAAGGGTTTTGCTAGGCTGGAATGTATCCTGGAAATCAGATAATGCCCCTTGCTTGCGGGGGTGGGGGCGATGCAGAGCAGGGATGTGTGTGTAGAAATACCCTACTCTACAAGGGTAAAATGTACAGTGCCACATTGTGCTCCTTCAGGAAGAAGGGTGGGATATAAAATGAATAAATTTGCCCACTTTTTCCTGTAGTCTCTCCCACCACTGACATGCGGCTCCCAGAAGATTGCCCAGAATGGAATGTGGCCTTTCGCTGAAAAGATTCTCCATCCCTGATCTAGACTCTCGCCTTGCTTTGAAGGCTGCTAGTCCTCCCTGGTGGATAAATGATTGATGTCCATAGGAGAGGGGAAAAAATCAGATATCCAGAATTTTAGTGTAGCTGTGATTTAGGAATAAGGTATCAACCCCAAAGCAAAAGGTAGCAGCAAAATCATTTATATGAAGTATTTACACACACATCCTGGAAAAAATCTTGAAGATGACCATGAAGCCAGGAAGATTTTCACCTCAAGTCTTCCACAAATGCTGGATACCAGGATGTATCAACTCCAGAGCTACAGAGGCCTTACAACAGGGGTGTGCATTTTTTAGCCTGAATGACACATTCCATCATGGGTAACCTTCTAGGGGCCACTTGTGACTGGGAGCCAGAGGCAAAGGTGGGGAGAGCACCAGATGTGACTCTTTGTATAGTAGTCTACATTCCAGCCATGCACAAGTCATATGTTTATACACCCACACACTTCTCCATCCAGGTAAGCAAGCAGCATTATTATAGTTCAAGGACACATTCAGCCAGGCAAGGAGGGCACCAAGCAGGGCCTTATAGGTATACTCTTAGGGAGAGTCCTGAAGACTGCAGTCAGCCACTAAGCCTGAATTCTCTATCTTACAGCTTCAAAGCCGAAGGCTGGAGCACCATGGTCAACCTTGGACATAGACAGAGTTAGGATGAATTTAGAATTGGGAAACTGAGTCCAGTATATACCATGCTGTGTCTGTGGCCATATCCTAGTAACATTAGATGTACTCTACACGGTCACATCCTGAAGTACAGCCTTTCCTAAGCTATGGGTCCCCAGATGTTGCTGGACTACAGTTCCCATAATTCCTGACCATTGGCCATGATGGCTGGGGCTGATGGGAGTTGTAGTCCAGTAACGTCTGGGAATCCAACGTTTGGGAAAGGCTGCCAGTGTAGTAGGCTTGTTGCTCTGTTGGTTTTATTTGCTATATATTTTTGGTGCTACTGATTGAAGATCTATAAAGAGAATGGATTTGCAGGTACCGCAGCATCACCAAGCAGTTCTTCCGAAAAGCTGATGGTGTGATTGTGATGTATGATATAACAGCAAGAGATACATTCACTGCTGTGAAGCAATGGTTAGTGAGCATTGAGGTAAGATGGATTGGATTTAAATACCCCACTTCCCCAAATGTTGAGACGTTTCAGTGACAGCATTGTATCCAATGTTAGACCTACTAAGAGCAGACCTATTGAAATTAATAGATACAATTAAGTTCATAATTTTAATGGGTCTAGTACTCTCAGTATCATAGGCTGCGAGCAAAGTGTTTCCATTGGCCACACCTGGAGGGGGAACAGGATGATCTGCCGATTAGTGTGAAATATCTTTGAAGCAAATTTTTTAAAATGCATTTGAACTGATCCCACCAAGTTTTACAGTAAAAAGGGGCAGGGTTCGACTAGCATTGTATGCCAGAAAAGAGAGGTGGAGATACACAGGAACTGGCAGAACAGTAGGTGTTGGATACAGCCCAGTGTTTGGTTCCCTTTGGAAGAAGAGCTGGCTGGATATTGAAGAAATCCATGTACTATTTTAGTTTAGTTACAAATATACAGGCAGAGCATAATTGGAGGCACATAGCTTAAAACTCTTACAGATGACAATTCCAGCGCCCTACATCCGATCAGCAGAGAGACAGACTGAACACCCTGGGTTGGTGCCTATTATCCTTTAGCTCCCAGCTCCCCCCCCCCGCATATTTCTTTGCTCCTTTTCAGAGACACAAACAGATCTGGGGGGGAGGTCTCATCTTCCAGAGGCCTCTCTCTCTAGCTATTCTGGGCCATTTACCTACAATCTTCCAAAAAAAAAAATTGGCGTGGTTGGCTACTGATTTATTAAATATATTATTATCTATATATTTGTAAAGTGTGAATGTGACAAACACCAGACCCATGAACGGCTGCAGTTCCCTGCTGAGTGCACACTGGGAGACAAACCCATGTTGGCTGTCATGCCATTTTGGTTTTGAAATAGTGCTGTAAGAAAGAAAGAAATCCAGACATATCTATGCTTTCAGAAGAGAGTCTCCAGGAAACATGAGAGCTTTATGATATTCTGAAATGCCTGTTTTCATGTCTTATTCAAAATACATGAGGGGAGTCGAGCAGCAGCTTCTGTATACAAACCTACAGTAATTCCTACTTGTCCCATTAAATGCCAGACCATGTTTTCAAGGGGATATATCTCAGTGGCAGAACATATTCTTTGCATGTATTATGTCCAGAATTCAGTTTCTTACATGATCAGCTAGCAGGACTGGGAAAGTCTTCAGCCTATTCAATCATCCAGTTTATTGGAGAGCGTCCATAGCTCAGTAGTAGAACATACGTAGGAAGGTCCTGGATTTAACCCCCAGTATCTTTAGCTAAAAGGATCTGAAGAAAGACTTTATCTGCTTGATCCCAGAGAGGTGCTGCCCTTCGAGTAGATCATATTAGATGAAGAGCACAGCTGGATCTGACTAAAGGCCAAACTAGCTCAGCCTTCTGTTCTCACTGTGGCCAATCACATGCCTATGGGAAGCCCACAAGCAGGACCCAAGTGCAACAGCTCTCTCCCCACTTGTGATTTCATTTATTTATTTATAAAAATGCATCTATGCTACAATTTCATAAAAAACAAAAAAAATAAAAAACAAGAAGCTGTGTACTTGGCCCCAAATCCCAAAGCAGAGCCTCTGATTTATCAAGATTAATATGTAGACCAGCCATATATCACTGTTCCACAGTGAAACTAGGGCCTTGATAGGCTTACCAGCCATACTACCTAGGAAATCCTTCAGAACATTTAGAAAGCCCTCAGATTTATCAGTCTCTGGGCTGGAATGATCTAAGTGGTTTTCCACCTGTGCAATTCCAATCAATCCAAACCTCACCAGGGTGTGGTCTGTCTATGACAGTGGAACAGTATTTACTGCCCTGATCCTTCCCAATGTTCTCTATAACGAAGAGCAGATCTTGGATATGACCTGTGGTATTGTGATGCCCCATGTCAAATCATGGATGAGAGGTCACATCCACACCATACATTTAAAGCACTATAATACACTATAACACCTCTTTAATAGTCATGGAGGATCATGAGAACTGTTGTTCTGGAAACTGTTGCTCTATGAGGTCAGCACCCTTAACAAACTACAGTTCCCAGGGTTCTCCACGACTATTAAAGAGGTATAATAGTGCTTTAAAATGTATGGTGTGAATGACCAGAGTTGTTTTATTGTTGACTGATCTAGCATTAATTAGCAACACCACCAGATGGGAGAGCAGGTCAGCATGGGAACCCAAGTCTCTGATGAGGAGGCTGCGCAAGGGCAACAGGTGTCAAATGTCTGCTCCCCACTCTTCTATACTAATATTTCCTCCCTGCCATTCCATACTTTCCCCTCCACAGGACCCTGATAATAGCAGCCCTCTGAACCTCCTGCACCTGCTCCCTCTGACCCAGACACATGGTGCCATTTCTGATTGGGACTCCCTCTGCCCAAGGCAGCTGTTCAGTCCCTCAAAAGGAGAACTTAGTGTCACTAACTTAGTGTTACCACCCACCAAGGTTCCTGCATATATATGCACAAATGGTTTCAACGCTCTCACCAGGTCTCCATCCCCCAGCGCCCCTTTTCTTATACCAAACGGCTAGGTTAGGCGCATACACCCCCTCCTGGTTGTTCCTGGCTCTCACACAGGAATCAACCCAATCAGCAGTCCAACACACCTGGGGATAACGTCCTTGCCTAAGTGGCTTCCAAAGGGAAAACTCCAGCAGTGGCAGGTCCCCATGGACCAAGGCAGCATTCCCTGAGGCTGGTAGATGCAGACACAGGTGCCTGCAGTCAGGCTAGCTGTCTGGCTAGCCCCTCTAGGAAGCCAAACTCTATTGCAGAGCCGAACTGCCCTGCAAGAGTACTACTGGCAGAGACAGCATGCAATAGATATTAAAAGTGCATCATTCAGTGTCTACTCCAGACATGGAAGTCATAGAATCATCGAATCGTAGAGCTGGAAGGGGCCTATAAGGCCATCGAGTCCAACCCTCAATGCAGGAATCCAATTTAAAGCATACCCAACAAGTGGCTGTCAAGCTGCCTCTTGAATGCCTCCAGTATTGGAGAGTCATCCCACCAAGTTTAAGTTATCAAGTCGTATTTACCCTCCTGTATTAAGAGTTCAAGTTTGTCCTGTTTGTTTCCAATACTCTGGGCACAAGTATACAGACATGAAAGACCATGTGCTTTATAGTCTGACTTCCTTCCTACATCTTTATGAAGACCATTATTGTGTCCCACTACTAATACATACTAAAAGGGCACATCACAACAATTAATCTCAAACTAAATCCTTTCCACAGGCATCCCGCCCCATACCTGCAGACATAGAAACCTGTCATCCCATTCCCAGGGTCCCAACAGTCTCTCATACTAGGTAGCCAAGGAGATGCACATAATGCTATATATGGTCATGCATACATCTCAATTCCATGCCATAATATAACATGAACAATACCTCAGGGGTATTGTCATTCTACCCCTGAAGTGACAACTCCAAACAAATAACCCCTTTGATGTATCCCGTTCAGGGTCAAACCATATGTGAAGGGTTGCCACCCACTACTGTGAGGAAAAGAAGTGCTGCTCTTGGTGAGAGGGATGTATGTGCATAATTACTTTAGTTTGCTGGCTATGATCTCTTAATATTTTGTTGAAGGGAGAATTCATATTTTAACTGCTGTTTATTCTTTCACAGGAAGCCATAGGGGAGAATATTCCTGTCCTATTGCTTGGTAATAAAACCGATAATGCAAAAGAACGTGAGGTCCCCAGTGGACTAGGAGAGCATCTAGCCAAGGTACACTATGAAAAACATATTGTTCTTAAAACAGCCAACAACAGATGTTTAATGAAAAATGAAACCCATCATGTGGTCACTTGGTAACTTTTGGGAACGTCTTCAATAACTTAGTCAATGAATATTGCCCTTTTTGACATTAATTTACTGATGCCTTCAGAGATATGAACCACAATCAATTATGTGTGCCTCAATAAGCTATGGTGATGCCACATTTTCACCAGTGAGAGTGGGCTCTTTGTCACAATGTGTTGATCAGCTACAGGGAGAATCCCCCTGAATCACTCATTAGCCTACATGCACTCACAAGGATCTGCTTCAGTTTGAGCTGATTTACATATCCTGATGGGAGCACATACATTTGAGTACCTCCATTTTGGGATGCTGGAGACAAGAGCAGTGTCCCTTTTTACCAGAAGGCACTACAGTTGCAAATGTTTGCCCTGTACCCCTAGAGAAAAGGAAGAAGATTTATAAACTCATCCTTGTCACTAGCACCTGCAATCTATGCAGAACACTGAATGAGCAGAAGCAGCTCTCCCCTCCCTCCCTTTCCTCCTGGCACTGAGGCTTTTTTTCCTGAGAAGAGACAGAAAGAGATCTTTTAAAGTCACCCCCCTACCGAAGCCCACACTCTGGCATTCCCCTCAGCCAGAGCCCACACTCTCTCTGGTCCATTTTCTGTCTCTGAAGGGCAATCAGGTGCATCCATTGAGCAATCACTGTGTGTTGCTACATCCCACTTCTGTCTCCTGGAGAAATACCATCCCCCCCCCATACCTGTTCTCATAGGGGAAGCCTACACAGGGCAATGGGACTCAAACTCCGTCTATTGCCCCTTCCCTCCCCCCTTGTGAGCATTCAGGATGCCTTCAGGACACAGACGTTTAGCATGGAGATAGAAAAGACCCAGTCAATGCTGCCAGTCAATCCAGGTACAATATTTTCCAAAAGGGTAATGCTAAGCAAATCCAATCATCGTCTTTTGTCTGTTAGAGAGTAGAGCAGCCGTGTTTAGAGAATGAGAATGAGTGGCATTATACATTTATAATATTTTTCTATTTTATTATTCATTATTATTTCATTATTTCATTGTATTTTATTGTATTATTTATTATTGATTGTAGTATGTATATTTTTATATTATATTTTAATATTTTTATGGCCTGGCCTGAAGAATGTGTGTGACAGGACTTGGAGGAAGTCAAGTAGTGTAAAGCTAAGCATTAGAAAAACCATCTCAGGGAATGACAGAGCAGAGGAGAGGGAAAAAACAGAACTGTGGAGAGAAGATGCTTGTAATTACAAGTGTGGCATTTTCCCCTTCCCCTTTGTTAGCTGGCTGCAGAAGCAAAAGGAAAGGACACCCTGAGACTGCCCCTTTTATCTGCTCCCTGCCCAGTCACCCCTATTTCCAACTTCCCTCCTTCCCAGTTTGGGGTTTGGTTGCCCCCTTGCAGTAAGTTGTGTGGAAACGCATCGCTTTCTTTTTAAAAGTCTCTCATTATAATTCCTCATGAGGTGATTAATAAGATGATCCAGCAACTCATGATCAATACAATAAGGCTGCAATCTTACTAGGGACAGTGAAGAATTCAGCTATTTGGGGGCATGGATGAAACTCAGATGAAATTAAGTCATTTGCATTGTGTGTGGATTGGTTGTCAGTATTGCTACTAGTGGCTTTTATTGATACAATTTTAGAAAAAATTCTGGTGAACGTTTTGTCTTTAATGAACTGACGCTTTTTATAACAAGTGCTGTATTCCACTATCAATTTCTATGTTTTGCTAATTCCTTAAATGAAATGACTCGTGCATTTGCTTCACAATCAAAGCTGTTTAGGAGTCTGTTGCCTGAAACAAAAAGTCAGTGCACGCTGAGGTGAAGTGCAGAAGGGGCGGTAAATGGAAGCAAAAAAGTAAAACAAATAAATCCAGCATTATCACTTTTTGATTCATTCCTTATTTAAAAAGAAATACTTGCATTACTTGTGGGGGAGGGCAATCCTATTTTTCATCATTGTGTTCAATTTCATCATCATATCATAGTAAAATGCTGAAACAATTTTTTTTGTAGTTTTTTGTAATCCTCATTTACTTGCAATGGTAGTGAGAGAGCTGTCCTGTCCTTTCATTATTCATGTCAGAGACAGAAAATAGCCCTGAGGGCAGACGGCTGCTTGATGGGCAATTACCTGGCTCATTAACTTGTGAATAAAAGCAATCAGGAAAAGTACGGGCAGAATCAACAGAACTGTAAGAGACCATTGCACTATTTTACAGGAGACAAAATCAATTATGTAATTTTTTGCAACTGTAGTGGTGTGGGACAAAAGAAACCAAATGTAACCAAATGCAAACAGCTACGTACTGGGACGTAGTAATGATCCAACAGATTCCAAGTGGCACAAAACTTGGGACTAAGCCCTCCTGAACTTAGTGAAGGACTTCTGAGTAGTCCTGTATGATAAATGTTTGGTGACCATCATTAATATTATTGTTGTTACCCCAGTTGTGTTCTGCACTACATTTGCCTTTGACCTCACTGTTGATAACCCCCTCCCCCTCCCAACCACATATGTGTTTATGCCAGATAAATGGATAGAGTTGATTTTGATAGAACTTACATGTGTGAAATTGTACACAGGGTTGCTCTTTAAGTTCTAAAGAAAGATATTCAAGTGAAGGGGGTTAATGAGCAGGATACCATAGGGCTCGGTCCCAGTGCTCTTCAACGTTTTTATTAATGACTTGGATGAGGATGTGCAGGGAATACTTACTTATTTGAAGACAAGAAACAAATTTCAAAGGGATCTTGATAGGTTGGAGCATTAGGCTGAAAACAGCAGAATGAAATTTAACAGGGATAAGTGCAAAGTTCTACACCTAGGCAGAAGAAATCAAATGTACAGCTATAAGATGGGAGATACTTGGCTCAGCAATACTTCATGCAAGAAGGATCTTGGGACTGATGAGCCAACAGTGTGATATGATATGGCTGCAAAACAGGCAAATATTATTTTAGGCTGCATTAACAGTAGGGTTGCCAGGTCAGAAACATCCCAAACCCTGAGATTTGAAGGGTGGGCCCTACTGATGTCACGGGGGTGGGTCATACTGATGTCATGGGGGTGGGCCGTAGTGATGTCATGGGGAGGGCCCTAGTGATGTCATTAAGCATGATACCTTAAGCATCAACCACAGTTGCTTGGAGCATACAATTCAAACAAAAACATTTCTCTGATTCGAAATTAAGATAGAATCTTAGCTAAAAGATAGAGCTTATGTAGGGAACATTTAATCTAACCTACTTGCTTCTGGCAAGAAGGGTTTAAGTGCCCTCAGGCCAGCCGAGTCACCAGAAGGCCTTTGTGGGAAGAAAGGAGCCTAGTGTTGTGGAGATGTTAGATAGGAGCAGTCAGGGGTAAAAATGGATGTCCCTGGAGGCTGCAATTCTAAACACACATACTAAGGGACTAAGCCCCATAGAACTCAACAGGACTATGGTTTCAATTGTGCTGTTGGTAAAGCTTGACTAGGGATCCTCT
Source organism: Rhineura floridana (assembly GCF_030035675.1). Classification (NCBI taxonomy): domain Eukaryota; kingdom Metazoa; phylum Chordata; class Lepidosauria; order Squamata; family Rhineuridae; genus Rhineura; species Rhineura floridana. The sequence goes on along the minus strand of NC_084487.1, from coordinate 133,468,141 downwards.
GCAAAGATATCCATATCCAAGCAAGGCTGGCATGCCCTCTGGCTGGAATGACCTGCCCCTACCTTTTTATATGGCTGCTCCAAACGTCTTTACAGATTTGACCCTTCACTTCAGAAAGAGGTCTGAGAAATGAGTAAGAGTAAGAAGGTTCTTGACTCTTTTCTGTCTGCCTTGCGGACTGCTATAAACTCACTTTGACAGCCAACACAATTCTAGTGAGTAATAACTGACAGAGAGAATACACACATGGTTTGGTCTACCTTCATAGGCAGCAGCTTGGGAACAACAATTGCAGCCACACTTCCCAGTATGTGAATTCTCTTGTACCACTATTGGGCAAGAAACAACCCATCATGCAACCAACAAGGTGCATCATCAGTGGGTTTAAGAGGGTTGAGCTGAGTGCATGGAACCACTTTTGTTGCTTCTATGGCTCTAAGGGAGTGAGGTTAAAATGCAAACAGAAAAAGAAAAACAAAAGACAGTGATGATTTCCTAAATGCAATACCATACCAACCACAACAAAATTCCTATGATTAAGGCAGAAAACTCAGCATCCCACAACCAGTCAGGATTCCTAACCAAAAGCCAAAACCAAAAAAATCCTGGCAGCCACTCAGCCAAAGTCACAGAAATCCCCATGCAGCACAACCTGACCCAGGCACTGGAATTCGTGCAGAATGCTATGGCACGATTGCTGACAAGAATGATACCCTATCAGCACATAATGCCTCTGCTCTGACATCTGTATTGGTTGCTGATTTGCTACCAGGCCAAGTTCAAGGTGTGCTTTCCATGTTACTGGTGCCACATAGTACTTGTTCTGTTCTTGTAAGAAATCAGGCTTTTAGTGTGGCAGCAACACTTTGGCACTCTCTGCTTATTGACATTAGGTACACCTTCAGTATACTTTTTTGAGCACCTGCTGAAAACATTTTTGTTTTGGCAAGCCTTCCCAGGCATGTAGAAGCTATTGCGTTTTTTATCTGTATTTAACTCATTGTTGGTTTTATTATTTTGAATGTTTTTAAATACCTGTCTTTAACTGTTTTTGCCAATAATTTTGTTTTAATTACTTCTGTAAACTGCTTAGAGATTTTTTACAATAAAGCTGTATCTAAATTTTGTAAATAAAATACATAAATAAATTTTGGAGTCACTATGGCCCTTGGGACTCTTTCCACTTTTAGTTACAAGGAATCTACTTATACCGACTCAGGCCATTTGATACCATCTAGCTCAGTACTGATGACATGGACTAGCATTTTGGACCTTTGTATGTAAAACATATGCCCTGCCACTGAGCTAGAGCCCTTTCCCTGTTTAAAAAAGTATCTTTTAAATTTGTTCTTTTCAATTCACAAATGAATGCACAGCATACCTAGTGCAGATCCACATCATTCATTTAAAGCACATTATTCACATTATTTATTGAATCCCATGAATCCCACTACAGAATCAGAGGAACTGTAGTTTGTTAAGGGTAGTGGGAACCAGGCCCTCCCTTAGCATGTGCGGGGCCCGGGGCAAAAGCAAAGTTGGGGGCCCCCCACATTTGCTCCGGGTCACGGTCTTGGCTGAGTCGCCGCCATAGGTGCGCAGGCACCAGACCTGGAACTGCCAGCCCAGCTCGCTGTCCCCGGGGCTGTCCCCTGACTGCAGCAGGAGTGGCGGTGGCGGCATGGCGGGTAGGCAAGCGTGCCCCCGTCCCAGGCAGAAAGAGAGCGAGCGAGTGCTGTGCCCTGCCTGGCAAAGGCGAGCAGGCAGGGAGGGAGGAGCCGGCTGGTGAGCAGATCACCAAGAGTGGGGGGGGAAGCGTGGGGTCCGGGGCAACTGCCCCGCTTTCCAATGCCTAGGGGCGGCTCTGGTGTGAACAATAACTGTGAGGGGGAAATGATACTTCCCAGGATTCTTTAAGGGAAGTCATGCAATTTAAATGCAAGTTGGATGTTCTTTAAATGTATTGTGTGGATCTACTTAATAAACTTTGCCTGCATGTAAATCGTTTTAATTAATTTTTTGTAATGGAAATGAGCTATAAAGTTTACTTGGTGACCATGGGCTACTCACCATCTCTCAGCCTAACCTGCCCCTCAGGATGAAAACAGCAGAGGGGAACCATGACCACCCCAAGGAACAATGTAGAGGAAGTAATAATTTACAACCATAGTGTGAAATCAAATTCTTATCGGGACATAGTATGAAGAAATATTTATATAAGCATGACTGTCAAAGATGTTTATTATTTACACAACCTGTAAAGATATTTGTAGTGGAATCCTGTGTTTCTTTACTCAGAAGCAAGTCCCAATGTATTCAATGAGACTTACTCAAACAGGGAAGCTTGCATAGAACTGCAGCCTCAAGTGATAAGGAACACTCACCCAACCCAAAATTCAGAATCATGCCACTTTAAGCTGTTTTGCAACTGTTTATACTTTATATGGTTATGGATTTTAAAGGGATTTATTTCTTGTGAGCTGCCTTGGTTTCCATTTGGCAATTCTACCTTACAGGGTTGTTGGGAAGACTCCATACACACACTGGAGATGTAAAAATACATGGACCCCATATAATAGTTTATTGTCAGAACCAGTTGCTCATTGCAGAACATTTCGTTTTTAAAAATAACATCAGTATTAGTTTCCTACATAATAAAATAAGTGATATCTATGTAAGCTTTAAAAATAGGATTGGAGGGGGAGAGAAAGATTTACAACAGAAGAACATTCCTTTGCTATGTGCACTCAAAAGTCCCATTAATGTCTACTCAAAAGTAAGTCCAACTGAATTCAGTGCAGTTTACTCTGGTTATGTGGGATTGGCATTGCAGCTTTACTCCCAGAAAAGCAAGTATTGGATTAAAGCTTTATATTGGGAAGGTTTTCAAAACAGTGCCATCTTCAACTGCCCAGAAAAATTAAAGTTGCTTGACTCTTACACACAACAGAAAAAAAGACTGTTGGTACTGCTGAAAGGCATATACTTACCCAATTTATGAGATTTTCAGATAAACAGGAAAAAACAACAGTTTTCTACCTTTGCAATGCAGGGTCAATCACAATCCTGACTTCATTTATTGGCTACAAACCTGGACAGGCAGGATTAGAGCAGCCAGTTAAGAGATCATTTTCTCCATTGGCAAGGCATATGAATGGGATTTGATATAATGTTATGTCCCACTCAGCATTTGACAACTTTAATACCTCTTTAAATACTTACCCCTATGGCTTCCTTTGCAGGGTTCAGTTAGTCAGTTAATTAGTTTAGTTGTTTAATTTCTTGTTAATATATGGGAGGAATAAAGAGGGACTCAGATTATTGACAGCAATAAGTGTAAAAGGATTTAGTATATTCCATTACCTATAAGCAGTATATCCTGTTAAATTTCTTCTTTGGTTGTTGTGATTGCTGTATATTTTTCTGTAGTCCATGTAGATCTTTCTTTTTCTGTAAAAAATAAAAAGTTTATTACCAAAAAATGAAAAGAAAAGAAAAGATTGAGTGCCAGGGCCAGCCTGACTAGCTTTTTCATGTTGTAACCCCACAAACACTACAGCACATATGCAAACCTCATCCCTACATGGAAAAACAAACATTGTTATAGATGGGATCATTGGTCAAGCTAAGTCTTTTATCTCCTCGACTTGGGCTCATCAGTTCCTTCACAGTGATCTGGCTCTAATGAAGACAAGTCAGACATGGGAGATGAGCTACACTGGCAGGAAAAAGCCAGAGCCCCAAAGGCACAGAAAAACAATGATTCAAGAAAATTAACATTTTATCAAGCAGCAATCCCCCGTGACACACTGACAGGAGTCCTCTGAAAGACACTGACTTTACTTACCAGTCCCAATATAACATGCATCTGTCATAAAGGGTATAAGGTTAAGTCATGTTAAAAACCAGTCATACAATGTGGTTTGGGGCTAGTTCCGAAATCTCAACAGCTAAGGTTTATATGTTATTTGCCCTACTAGATAATCGCATCCAGTAAATATGAGGCTGTTATTGCCCAATATAAGCGATGAACATCTGAAAGCACTTAATCTCAAAATTTGGGGGTTGGGCACCCCAATTCCTGCTCCGTGCTCCTGGGCATTGGGGAGTGGGCTGCGCTTTTCAGCCTTTGGTCAAAGCCCCACCTGCCATCTTGGAAGAGGGCATGTGGCAATGTGTGCCATACATGGCAGAGGAGCGGCAGGGCCTGTACTACCTGCTGTTCTCCCTCTTTGGCCTGCAATACCCACCTCCCCTTGCAATGGTGTGAACATCTTGGTCACTGCAGGGCTGTATAGGAATATTTAGCCCACTTGCCTACCTTGGCTGTGGTAGCAGGATGGAACTGGATTAGGCTGATCTGGCTTTGGTTACCCAGGCTATAGGCTATCTTGGTCACTTTGGCATGACGGAGCTGCAAGGGAAATAGATAATGGCTGTTATGTGAATATAAGGAATAAGTGGGAAGGGGGAACCTCATAAGATAGGTTCTCATACATTCAGATTACCCCCAATAGGTTCATTTGGACACTTGGTGCTGAAATAATGTAAACAGTAGGTTTTTTTCTTATCTATTCTAGGATTACAATTTGATCTTCTATGAATGCAGTGCCTTGTCAGGTGACAACATGAATGAGTCTGTACTTCACCTGGCCAGGTAAGGAACAGATGGCTACTGTCAGGGCCGGCTCCAGGAATGCGGGGGCCCTTGGGCATTAGCCTGTCCCGGGCCCCTCTGCTTCCCTTCCGTGATCCCACGGATCACAAGACGAGCCTCCGAACCCCCCGCCATCCCCAGCGCTTCACCTACCTTTCTCTGCTGTTTGCGCAGGGTTGCCATCAATAAAGATGGCAGCTGAGGTTTCCGTAAGGGACTGAAGCCTTTGCTGCCATCTTTATTGATGGCAACCCTGCGCGAACAGCAGAGAAAGGTAGGTGAAGCACGTCCTGAGATCCGTGGGATTGTGGAAGGGGAGCGGAGGGTCCCTCAGAGCTGCGGGGCCCTCAGGCCAGTGCCCAACCTGGCCGCCCTTTGGAACCGGCCCTGGCTACTGACTATTTTATAGGTATAATTTCATATGTGTTGTTAATGACTTTTAAGTAAACTATCCTTGGCCAAGCATTATAAACATCTATAGAAGCCGATGACTATAGCAAAAGCCTCCACCATCACCCAATGACGGTTTGCTCAATTATTTACTCAAGTATTCCAGTCTTGGTGCTACAATGGGGTTGATGCTGAAACATGCTGTTTTGAGAGAATAGGGCACTTTCCATGGTGACAGCTATGGCTTCCTTTACATTTTCTTTTCTTTTAATAAACACGAACTTGGGAGTAACTCTAATTGAACAAAATGCAGCTTACTGAGTAGAGAAATATTGTAGAAGTTATTGTACATTCATATTGTAGAAATATGGTAGAAGTGACTGACTCTGACATGGTTACAGCAGCAGACCTCTCACAATGACACAAGTATGAGCATGCTAGCGATCAGCACCTAGCAATTATGGACAGGGAAGTAAAATGTATAGTTTGGATTTTGGAATTTCGAGAGATGGAAATAGGTATATGGAAATGGATTTGGAATAATGTGTCTCAAAGATTTCAGATGTAAAGGAAAATCAATTTAAGATTCAATACCAGTGGTATCTGACTCCATACAGACTTCCAAAATAAACTACACTAGATAAATGCTGGAGGTGCTCAAGTGCAAAAGCAGATTACAAATATTTTGGAAATGTTACAAATTACAAGGTCTGTTAACTGAAAGATATTGGAAAATTTAAAAGAAACCTCAGGTAGGTTTCTTGAATTATTCTTTCCTGTCGGTCTATCCTGTTTAGAATCTGTTACTCCATTTAAATTACCTACCATACTTATGGGGCTGTTACAAAATTTTCCCATGCATCTAGTCAAGTCTTTATAATATTTTCCTTATGCACTATTGGGCATGTATATACATATCATAGTGCTTTTTCTTCCTGATAATGATAACAATAATCGGAATGTATTTCATTGTCACTATGAAAAGACTTGTTAGCACATACTAGGGCACTGCAGAGCCCACCCTTATCTACCCTGTGGCTTTCATCCAACAGGGACCATCAGGCCGACGCATCCTGGGCTGACCTGGAGACCTAATTAAATTAATTAAACAAATTAAAGAGCCCTAACTAAATACAGCCAGGATAATACAAGCCCAAATTATACAGCCTAATACAGCCAGGAGGGGGGCAGGGGAAAGACTCCCCTGACCGAAAGCAAGGGTCAATTCTGCAGGGTGTTGTTTTGCAAGTGACTTTCCTGCAGGAAAAGCCAACTTACAGAGCAGCACCTGCATCCTACAGAATCTATGCCTCTGCTCAGCAGCTATTGAGCAGCAGCATTGATCCTGTGGGGCAGTACTCAGACAGGTGTGCATTGGGTCTACCCTCCCTGGGGAAGATGCAGCAGGTAGGTCTCAGCCTTTTCATGGGTTTTCCCTCCTGATGACTGCCTCTTTTTCTTGCCTGATGCCCTGCCCCCTGACTGCTCTGGATCACTCTGGGCCATCCAATCTGACCGATAGTGCTCTGTGGCTGTCTCAGCCTTTGGCTGAGCCTAAAAAACCCTCCAAATAAAACCAGTTTTGCTCAGGCCTCTGCTGAATCCAGTGCACAGCTCTAGTACAGCTCTAGTTGGTGTTTTACGAAGTACTGGGGAAACTGATTGAAGATGGAGCTGTCCAACTATTAGCCAAGATGGTTAACAGAACATCATCTTTACATTCTAGGACATGAGTATGTACTGGAGACAAAACCACAAAGGACAGCCACCACATTCAAGCTTTGCTTGTGGGCTTCCTTAGAGGCACAGGGCTATCTAGTGTTGCAAACAGAATGCTGTAAGCAGAATGTCCCTTGATTCAATTCAGCAAATCAATTTGTATGTTTCTTTTTGTAGGAATTTAAAAGAACAAGAAGACAAAGTGAAGGAAAAGACTATTCAGCTGCATCAAATGTCTAAGAAGAAGACTTGTTGTCTCAAATAGGGGAAATGAATGCCCCCCGTTTCCTATTAATAAAGAAACTTAATGTTTACCTGCTTCCAACTTCCATTGTTGTCTCACAGTACAGCCAGGAGCATTAACCAACAGTCGAAAACACCTGGAGAGCACCAGGTTGATGAAGGCTGCAGAACAGTATACTGAATTTTGCTAACAATTATTTGGCTTATGCTGTGTTGTAAATAATGATGAGGTAGAAATTCGATTCAGTTTGCATTTAAAGCCAAATCCATCAAATTCACACTTCCTGAAACAATAGGAGAACAGCAACACAGCCATCCTTTGAAATTCACGCGTCTTAATTTTGTGATACAAGCAAGCAGTGTTTACAAAAATGCATATATTAGGGGAATGTATGCAAAAATGAATGTAGTTGTGAAAATAACATACACAAAGTGTTTATTAGGAGAAAGTTGCACTAAAATGGTGAAGAATTTTCATGAAGTGAATTGCTGCAAAAATGTGGAGAATTTATGACTGGAAAAATTAGAAACTGAGAAAACGGAAATTGACAGATCCTCCCATCCCTAGTTGTAAGCACGTCCAGTTTACCGGCCCCTTCCATCTCTACTACTGCATTTTGCTTATGGTTTTCTCCTGGGAAAGATTAAAAAAAATAGCGCTGTGTGCTAAACCTCCAACCTCCATTTCATGAATTGCTTCACCCACACAAAGGAAAAGCTGATTTCACAAAAGGGAAAGAAGTTGGGAGTAAGGCTATTCTTGCTTGCCATCTAATGAGGTGAGTGAGTGGCGTGCGCTCCCTTTTTAAACATCTTTCTCTTAAGTTGTAAGAGAAATCTCTGGCACTCTTGATGGAATGACGTTTAAAATGAATCTCATGACTTCCTGTGATTATTCAGGTCTGTTGTGTTTGCTGAAATTTTGAAAGACACACATAAAAAGTATGTGTGTGATTCTGGGTAGATTTGAAAGAATTTTCCAGAAACGGCAGATTTAGGCCAATTCCCTCAGAACAGGGATATACCAAATTTTAGTGGGTGCATCCATGTCTAATTGCTTTGTGATTACTCCAGATAAATAAAACCATAATGCCATTTTGTTAGTGGAATGTTTTAATTGGGATATTCTGAAATCATTATAAGAACTATTGTTGGAATGAAAAACATAAATGAAACCATTTTAATCATTTCTCAATGAATTACTTGGAAAGTGGCTCATGATTGTCTTTATACCAATCTTGAGATAAAAAAGTTTCGAATAAGTTTTGAGATATACTGAGATACATACAAATCAAATAGTGATTTATTTGTCCAATTATAGATTCTTTTTAATTTGACTCTGTAGGATGAGGCCTGCAAGCCTTACAACTAAAATTACAAGCTCTACAGTTGGTACATTTTGATAAAGAAGGTGAAATAGAACATTTGATTCAGTCTCGATTGGAGATTTTTTCACAACTTTGAACAGAAAAGTCTACTCAATATTGTCTTTTCAGCATCTAAAAATGCCAAGAGGGTTTCTTTATTAGTTTGCTTCACTTTATCAATTAAGGCTGCAATTCTATATCCACTTACCTGGAATTAAGCCTCTTTGAACTCTCATTGGATAACCTTCTGGGTAAACAGAAGAATTTGCATTATTTATACCATGGTTTCCTTATGTTGTTTTTCATATTCCTATTCAATAAAAACTAATACATCTGAATGAACTTACTTATGTAATATATTGAAATGATTTGCTGATACTATTCTGAATCTTACATAATTATTTTACAGAGAAACTGTTCAGTAAGAAATTTGGACAGATGCATACCTTTAGGATTAAATCTACCATAACTTCTAATCTAGTAGTGCCTCTTCTTCCTTCCTTTGATGTCGTTCGCAGTGACTAAGATTTCCACAAAACATTTGTAGTAACTAGTTGTCTGACTATGAAGGCCAGGAGTTTTATGCTGCTTCAGTGTTCTAATGAATGTATGTTCATTACGTTCATGTATGTTCTTAGTAAATCATTTATCTAATTCTTCAACATGTGCTGCTCTCATTTTTTTGAAAACTGTAACTGTCAATTACTGCAGGTTGTTGATTTCAAATAAAATTATGGTAATTTTAGATTTCTTGCAATATCTTTATTAAAAAGTGCTCATTCCAAATTTGCTCTTTTTTAAAAAATGAGTATGATAATTTGTGTCATACCTTCAGCACGACAATACATTGGGATACAAGTAAAGCTTTTATGAAAGGCTTGATAATATAGAACATATCTTAAGAGGTTGTGAGAACAACAAAAAAGAGATGATCAGAGATTAGAAATATAAAAACTGATTGATATACATGAGAAATTGTTCACTAAAAACATAGTTACTTGAAACAAAGGTCTATCATGCTATACATTTTGCTAAACAAAAAACTTTCAAATAGTACATCAGAGAAACTTTGCACATATTGCAAAAAAGAACAATAGAAATGACAAACTTCCAATTTTTTTTAAAAAAAATATGGTTTAGCAGAACATCAGAAATAATGGAGGATTTAAAACAAATATTAAGGCTATCCAAATCAGAGGGCCAGTGCAGTGTAGTGGTTAAGGTGTTGGACTATGACTTAGGAGACAAGGGTTCGAATACCCACACGGCCATGAAGCTCACTGCGTGACCTTGGGCCAGTCACTGCCTCTCAGAGGAAGGCAATGGTAAACCCCCTCTGAATGCTGCTTACCATGAAAACCCTATTCATAGGGTCACCATAAGTCGGAATTGACTTGAAGGCAGCCCAGTTCCATTTTTCATCCAAATCAAGTAATCCAGATAATGTAAAAACAAACAAATTTATGCTGAGATGAAAATTCTAAAACTAACGGTCATAGATCAGCAATCGATAGATGCCCCAGTCACTGAAGAAGAGACAATTAATAACTTACTTGAAAACAAAGCTCCAGGACCAGATTGTCTAATGTCAAAATATTGTAGTCGTAAATATCTTAATAATGCTTATAAAAATAAATTAATAAACTAATACTAACTGCATGGGAAACATCTTACATGTGTATATCATTACTATATCATCACTAACTAGTGATTATAAAATAATTACTGTATCCTTGCAAAGCATTTTAATAATATTCTACACATATGCAACATGATCTGTGGGGCTTTTATTTTATGAACTACAGCATCAGAAGACTAATACATATGTTATGTATTAATGCTGTTTCTTGATGCTGGAAAGGGTTTTGCTAATCTAGAATGTTCTTTGAAACACTGAAAGCATATAACTTTGGATAGTTATATAAAATATATAAAAAACTGAATTCAGGCTATATACACAAATCCATAGGCTACGGATGCATGTCTCCTCAGCTCCAATGAGTTCAACTCCCAGGTAAGTGATTACAGCCTAAGATCTTAATGGAAATATGTCTAATTTCAGTTCAAATAAGGGTACATCAACTTTATTATTTGTCCTTGCACTGAAACCCTTAGCTATAAAAATATGAGAAAACCAAACAATGAGAGAGAAAAATTTAAAAAACATATATTTCAATGATATTATTTTGCTAATAATCACTCATATAACCTAAACCTAGCTACTGTGTAGATAAGGGAATATTTGGAAGAGACAGCAGAGATGACAAGAATAAGAAAAGCAATATATGGCACACGCATGCACGCATGAGAGAAAGTATGTGAATGTGTTTGTGGGAATCAGTGGATGTTAGAATAGATGTTTGATATTATGTCAATGTGTATGAATGGGGAAGGGCCACACTCAGAGCATCTGCTTTGCATGCAGGTTCAATCCTTACATCTCCAGGTGTGGCTATGAAAGTCTGAAATCCAGGAGAAGCACTGCAGTCAGTGAAAAAATACTGAGATAGATGGCTCAGTGTTCTCACTTGGTATATGATACTCTTTTGTGGATGCACATGAATGTGTGAAAGCGAAAGAATGAGGTAGCCCTGCTTTCTTTTGCATTGGCCCTGCCTACCATTGGCATGTGGCATCTGAAAGGTTAGCCACAAAAAGTTCCCCACCGCTCCTGACCACATACCTAAATTGAAAGCATGGGGCATTGTGGGTAAGCTAAAATCCTGCACCTAGGCAAGAAAAACTGAATTCTGAATCAATTAGGTCCTGGAGAAATAAAAAAACAAAGCAAACAATGATGAATGAATACAGAGCTTTTGTTTATTAAGTACATGTTTACAGCAAGAAAGATATACACAATTTCATAAAATGTTCTGAAAGTATCATATCAAAGACCCTGATGGTGAAATTTGAGGTTTCCATGCAATTTCCAAATATCACAATATAAATGACAATTCCAACGTTATCACTGTTGTTATTATTGAATCAGGAACCAAAATCCACTTTTACAACAGAGAAATAGAAAAAAACCCTAAAATAAATATTATTCTTGTAGCTGTGTAGTCCGCTTATTTATTTTAAATCACCTCCTAGCTTGGACTAACAAGTTGAAGCGTTTTTCAGAAACTACAGTGAACAAACAAGATTCTGTGGCTTCATTAAAAGATTTTGCTCATGTCTGGTTTCAGCACATTGTGTGTTCAGGACTGTAATATAATGTTGTCCCAACTAGACATCAATGGAAACAAACTAATTAAAAATAAATATTCATATTTTCAACCTGTGCAATAATGATATTCTATAATTTAATATTTAATATAATTCAGCCATCTACTCACAACAGTATGTCGTAAAATATCTTCTCAGTAAGAAGACTATAAACAGCATGCAAACCTTGAAAGAATCCCTAAATTTATAGTTCATATGCATGGTGGGTTGCGGGTTTGTTTTACAAAGAAGGCTGTTCACTTTAATTTGCCTAGACAAGCATAACATTCACAGTAGCTCGCCAATGCTTTGTGCTGTAAGGACAGTCAGATTTCCATTTCATATACCTTCAAGGGTTTTTTCTGGAAGTGATTGTTCCCAGGTTGAGATGTAGCAGATCAGGAATTGCTGCTCTTTTCTTCACTTTTGAAGACAGTTGCTTGTTAGCGCATTTTATAATAATTACATACAGAAATTTCACACAGCTGCCCTTTGAAATCCAAATCTACTGTAAAATCCAGGTCACGCTGCAATGCAAATTAAGGGGGAAAAATGTGGCATATTACTATATTATAGTACACGATGTGGGGCTGCCCTTGAGTGGAAGCGATTGCTTGCTGGGATATAGCCACCATGTTACCCTGTTGCTGAAAGAATAGCACTTTGCCTATTAGCCACAGTGCAAGTTCAAAGTGCTGGCATTGGTGTACAAAGCCCCATACAGCATGACCAAAATACCTGAAAGTCTTACCCCTTGTATACCCAGTCAATCATTATGCTCTGCAGGTGACAGTACAGCAGACACCATCTCATCAGGACATTTTGCACAACAGAGGAATGTACTTTCAGTATTGAACACCTACTCTTTGGAATTCACTCCCTTTAAATATTCCACAGACACCATCTATTTTGCCTTTTTGGTGCCTATGGAAGACCTTCCTTTTTCACAGGCATTTTCAGTAGAGACCTTATCCCAGTCTTCATTGCGCTGGAACAGTTTTTCAGATTTTTTAAAAATATTGATTAAAAAGGTTTTAAATATTGATTTTTAAAAATATTTTAAAGATGTTTTTATTGTTTATGTTTGCTGCTCTGGACTCATTCTGGGAGCAAGGGTGGTATAGAAATGTAATAACAAACAAATTGGAAGTCTCTCTCTTGCGCCTTTCATAAATTTATGAGATGGCCTTAGACCACTAGCCCCTTTGTCACACATATACCTGTCTGGCTTAGGTTAAGCTAATATTCACATTCACTAACGGGGCACAATTAAATCTGCTACATTGGGAAATATGCATCCCTTTGTTTGTGTGATGGCCTCACCATTATGACACACCTAACAGAAACCAGAAATACATCCCAAGGTTTTGGTACCCTAGTCCTAATGTCTCCCGCCATAAAACCATAAACTTTGTCTTGAAGACATAAAAATCTTGGATTTTGCATCAGTTACAAGCACTAAAATCACACATAACAAAGCCATAAACTACCCGTGTCGTAAATTGTTCATCAGCTCCAATTAGTCAGACACCTTTCTTTTATAAAAATTGAAAAACACTCCCAAATTCACAGTTTTTAGTATGTCCAGATAATACCAAATCGGGCTTCTACTGGGAGGATAGATGGGATACTAAAAAATAACTAAATAAAATTCTTATGCCTTGTAAGACTCAGGTAAATAAGCAAGGTACCTCAGCTCTATATCAAATAGGTTGCATCAGTGTGGTATTTCTATCAGGACTTCAGATCTGTCATTTTAAGATATATAATGCCTTAACTGGTTTTATTTTGATTTTATCCTGACCTTTTATTTTTCCTGTAAAGTTTAAATGAAATGAAATGTGTTAACTGAAAGAGCATTCCTGTACCTTAAATTTTCTGTGTGAAGGTGGGGCCTAATCCATCCCCCTTTAACATGGCATCTGTTTCAGGGAAAGTAAAGTGGCAGCTTAAATTGTCAGGCACAGCCTGCTACCTAGATGCCACACTTAGCCTTCTACCTTGAACAGAGCAAATGTGTTACACCTTGCTCAATTCATTCAGGCAATAGAGAAAAGTCTTTGGGACTTTGTTTGGGACTGTTTGGACTGTTTTTTCCCTACAAAAAGTAATGCCAATGTAGTAGGAAGAATTGTAGATGGTATCAAAAGCCCAGACCTACAGCATGCAGGCTCTTGCATGACTTTATTTAAACCTCTGCCTTCTCTGTTGGACGAAAGTGGGGAGGGGAGGTTAAAATAACAGCTGCTACTTTTACCTATTGAGTGCAAGTATGGGTCCCTCGCTTTTGGATATTGGCTTAAAGTGGTTTATGCTGACCCATCTTTAGGATATTTAGAACCTGTCCTGAAATATGTTTCATTATGTTTATGGTTCAAAGTTTTTATTACTAAACTGCAGCTAGTGCAAAATGCGGCAGCCAGGCTGTTGACGAGGACCTATCGGTCTGCGCATATAACACCTGTCCTGGCCCGCTTGCACTGGCTACCCATCTGTTTCCGAGCTAGATTCAAGGTGCTGGTTTTGACCTATAAAGCCTGATACGGTGTGGGACCGCAATACCTTGTGGAACGCCTCTCCCGCTATGAACCTACCCGTTCACTTCGTTCAGTATCTAAGGCCCTCCTCCGGGTACCAACTCATCAGGAAGCCCGGAGGACTGTTGTTAGATCTAGGGCCTTTTCTGTGGTGGCCCCCGAACTCTGGAACAGCTTACCTGAGGAGATACGCCTGGCGCCTACGGTACTTTCTTTTAGGCGCCAGGTTAAGACCTGGCTATACTCCCAGGCATTTTAATGTTTAATGTTTTACGTTTAACTTTGTTAGTTAACTTGCTGCTATGTGTCATTGATTTTATTATATCATTGTATTTTAATCCCAGAGAGCTACTAGCTATGGGCGGTCTAAAAATGAAACGAAATAAATAATAAATAATATTATGCCTATGAATTTCTTTGATATATAAGATTGTTGTTGTTGTTATGTGCCTTCCAGTTGATTACGTCTTATGGTGACCCTATGAAAGCTGCTGTTTGGCCTTCCTCTTTTTCAACTCCCTTCTGTTTTCCCCAGCATTATTGTCTTTTCTAGTGAATAATGTCTTCTCATTATGTATCCAAAGTTCTTGGTCCGTTCCATCATCCAATGTATGTTTGCAATATGATCTCTGGTACCTCTTCCCTTTCTGACACTGATATCTGACATTTCTCACTCCATAAATAATCTGAATGTTATGAACTGTAACAATACTGATGAAAAGGTCTACAAACATTGGGCTGAGTAGTGATTCTGCTAACTAATTAAGCCCTGAGATTGTATGCTCTGGGGGTTGTATGCTATGTGTGTGTGTGGGGAATCCAGACTAGATTTGTGGGGGTAACTGTATAGGTCCTGGGTGTAGTATATGCATCTCTGTGCGATGGAGTGTTGCCTGCTGCCCTCCAAGAGGTGGTGGTACATCCACTTAGTTAAAAAGCCTACTTGGGATCCAATGGATTGTAATAACTGTAGATGAGTCGCAACACCACTTTCTTGGCAAAGATGGTGGAGAAGTTGGTTGTGGAACAACTGCAGGCATTCCTGGATGAGACTAATTACCTCGATCCACTACAATCTGAGTTAAACCAGTTTCAGAGTTGAATCAGCCTTGGTCACCCTGATAGATTACCTTTATTGTGAGAGACAAATGCACCTCTATTTCTCCGTAACATCTGCATCAGGAGAGTGTGAAAGCACTGAACAGCATAGTCTAATGGCAGTGGTGGACTGGATGAAGGCTAAACTGTGCTTGAATCCTGGGAAGACAGAGGCTCTTTGGGTGGTTATTCCCATATCCAGGAGGTAGGCATTACCTATTCTGGATGGGGTCACACTCCCTCTGAAGGAACGAGTGCATAGTTTGAAGGTACTCCTAGATACATCTATCACTAGAGGCTCAAGTACCCTCTATGCCTAGGACTGCCCTATACCCGCTTTGTCTGGTTCATGAGCTATGGCTGTTCCTGGACAGGGCTAGCCCGACCACTGTAGTCCATGCATTGATAATGTTGAGGCTATATTACTGCAGTGTGCTCTGTGTGGGACTACCATTGGACATGGTTCTGAAGCTCCAGCTGGTGCAGAATGTGGCTGATGGGGCACATGTGACACCATTGTTAAAACATCTGCATTGGCTACACATCCACTACCAAGCCAGGTTCAAGGTCCTTGTATTAAAGTACAAAGCCCTGAACATCTTAGGTCCAGGGTATCTTGGTGACCACCTGAATTCTTATCCCACTTCAATCTCCGAGTTCATCTGCCAGAACACCCTTGGTGAGGCTTATCTTACAGGAAGAGCTTGAGCCTTTAGTGTTATCAGCCCAGTAATGTGGAATGCTCCGCAAAGGTTCAGCAGGAACCTTCTATCCTGATTTTTAAACACCTGCTGAAAACTTCTCTATGTCACCAGGCTTATACAAAGAATTCAGACAATATCTTTCTACTATACTTAGTTAACTGATTTCTGATTTTAAAACTTTTATTTAGTTTTATTCTGTATTTATATATGCTGTAATTGCTTTGATTTTTACAAAAAGAATAGCGGTATATAAATATTTTTATAAATAAATAAATGTGAATCACTTTGTGAGGCCCACTCAAAAAGTGGTACATAAATACCTTAAATAATAATAATATTAATATCCATATTAGGGTAGATAGGAAGGAGAGCTGCAAACTTAAAGAGAAAAATGTAAAGAAGGCTAAAAAGATGGAAGTAAAGAGATAACAACAGTTTCTCACATTGCAATGGAAAACATGGATAGTCTTTCCATTTGCCTGAGAAGAAATAGGAGACAGATATACAGGACTCGTGGATATATGTACTTTTAGAAAATAACTCAGGGAGTAAGCAGCAAAGTTTAGCTACAGCCTGAAAGTTCTAGAACATGGAGGTTGCACGTGTGGAAACATTTGAATTTAGCATATCTTGGACATGGTTTTACCCGACTTTTTACTACAGCTGTCATTGTTTCTGTGGAAAACATGCATTATAATTGCTTTGACATTTATGCAGTAGCCACCTTTAAGACTGAGTTACAGTTAGTCATGTGTGCTAGAATGCATGTACTTCTACCCAGGCAAACAAGAGCTGAAATTTAAAGAACCTGTCATGACTCAAAATTTACAGCAGCCATTCAAGAAGTGGAAGACTGTAACCCTAAGGAAAGAGGTCTTTTAGATTCTTTAGAAGTAGGAAATTCTATTTGCTTTGCATTTAAAGCCTGTTATATCATATATATATATATATATATAATGAATATACATGTATAAAAATATGAGAAATTGCTTGCAAACATGTGTACATTTGTTTATTAGAAAAATTTGCACTAAAATGCTGAAGAATTTTCATTAGGATTTTTTTAAAAAAAATCTGAATTTAAGATTGGAAAAAATGAGAAACTGATAACCTAAATTGACAGAATCATAGAATGAGTCTCTACAGAGATGGAACATCAGGCAGAGAGAAGAGGAGGTATAGAAGGGCTGGAAGATCTTGCATGTTTGATAACCATTGGTATGGAGCAGTGTGCGTGACTGTATCGCGCTTGTGCACCCAGGCATGTTTCCCTTCATTATAAAGGGCCTCAGCAAATATCTATGGAAGGGAGAGACCTCTCCATGCTTCACATGCCCCCCTCACATCTTCACAAAGCCACCATCACCCACTGCACAACCAAGTGCCAGCTTAAGACTGGAGGCCAGGCCTCTAGCATGATCAGCAATGGGGAGGGCTTTAGGACCTGGGAATCACGCACAATCCCAAGCATCATGGCATTCACATAGCTGGGCAATGCAGACTGCTATCTCTTTGATGGAGTACTGAGAGAGGCAATTCCAGTAAGTGTGGGGGCACTTCGCAGGTGACAGGATCAGGATCCATATAGGGCCCCCAGGATGGCAGGGAAGCCCAACAGGGAGAAGAACTCATCCTTTAGCTGGATAAACACCTCCTCCATTTTCGGGAAGTGGATCCACATGCACCACCATGGCTCCAGGGAGGCCAACAGGCACCTGGGAGACAGGGTGGTCAACCCACTGGAAGTCCCCTGTGGCCAGGTAGTGAAGGCCTAGGAGCATTTTCTGCAGCACAAGGCTGTTTCTGTGGGCATGGTGCCAGGCTTCCAGGTGAGGGGCCAGAATCAGATCCTCAGTGGACTCTCTGCAGCCAGAAGAACTGGCAGCATTGCAGGTCAGTCACGGCGAAAGCCTGGAGGCAGGCAGTACTGTTGTGACACTTCCACACTTGGTGACATGCCTGAACAGGTTGACAAAGAGGATGGGCAAGTGCAGGTCATACAGATGCAGCACATCAGGCACAGGTGGGGGCAAATTATGGTGGGCCACACTGTGGTTGGAGGGGCACAGTCAGGGATGAGTGATGCCTCCCCGCCTGGTGACACCTAGGCCCAGAATGTTGGGAGATGGTGGGATTGGGAGCGTGCTGGCCCTAGGCACTACTCAAAGTCCCTCCTGGGTGCATCACATCCTTGCCTGTCAGCCCAGACATACCATGAGGGAGGGAAACTTAGCTCTGAAGGAGATCCATGTGTTGTCAGCTGGCAGTAGAGTCACATTCCTTGAAGGCTCCCTGGAGCTTGGCTGCCTAGCTTTGAGTGCTATGAGGCCTCTACTTGTCTCTGGGAGCGCAATCAGGCTTACATCATCCTATCCAATCACAAGCATGATTGGACAGCAAAGCCCCGCTGCTCCTCTCCAATCCCATTTTCTCCATCCTCATTTGCAGTCATAGCTGTCAATAAAACACAGAGACTCAGTGTTTTCCTTACTTGGTGTGTGATCACACTACAATTGGAGAAGCAAGGTTGTTCCTCACTGGGGCTTGTGCTGATTTGCAGGAAGAGCTATAGTGTAATGTCATTTGAAACAGTGTTTCCCCTGTCCCACGGTTAATGGCTGAGCATAATGGCCTGTGGGTGGGTGGGTGTGTCTGTGGGTGGGTTTGTGGGTGTCTGTGGTGGACTTCTGCAGCCCAACAGCCAGCCACGGAGATGTCGACACTAGCTGCTTTTAAAAACTCCAAATTTACAAGTTTTACTTGTAAATGAATATCTGGAAATGTGTTATCTGCCCCTTACAACGCAGCAGCTGACTCAGCCTAATCTGTATTCATCTATTTCTAACCCAAATGGCTTAAAAGGACACAATGATCAATGGTGAATCTACCCTTCCTAAAGCCTCTGTTCATTTCCCAAGATATTTTCATCTAGCCAAGAGGCTAGCCTCAAGTTCAAATAACTAGCATCCAACACCCATTATCAACAGTAAACTGACTATAATTTGATGGATCCTCCCTGCCCTTTTTTAAACACTGGTATCACAATAGCTCTAGTCACACTACAGGCAATTGGTCAGAATTATTAATAAATAAATAAATTTGCCAAAAGGGAAGCCCACCAATCTATATTCACCTTCAAAATTTCAGGGGGTATTATATATTCCAGGAGCCTTTCCTGATTTGGGATGAATAATAAGATATTTTGTTTCAAGCTGCATAACTGGAGTCTGTGACGGTCCTTCCCCGGCTCTCCCTGTCAGGTTACTACCTGCTCGTGGCTACTGCCTGTCACTAGGCACCACCAGGGACTCCACCAGTCCAGACCGCCCTTTTTTATGGTTTCTCTCTCCGCTCTAGCATAGACCTCACCAGATTCCCCCTTCTTGGCAGCACCACCAGTCACGTTCTATAACCAGTATCCCCAGAGACTCTGCCTGAGTCTCTCTCAATCAGGTTACCTCTGTGACTGCGTGCTTAAGCTGTCCCAATCCCTTTGTATCAATGCAAATACATATATTTCTGGTTTGCTCTGAATACTTGCGGTGTTATTCTTCCCTTCCCCGCTGCCACCATTTGTTACAGTTCCCCTTCAGCCTTGGTCATTACCTTGCCCTCCCTTCTGGTCTGTGAAACCCCAGCCCAGGAACAGGCCTTTGGTAAACCAAAAGTATTTATTAAATAACAAAGATAACAAAGATTACTTTAAAAGGCACTTAAGCATATGGTTACATCTATTCCTGAGGTACTGGTCTTAGTATTAATCCGAACTCCACCCTCTCCTCACATCCACCAACTCTCCACACAATCTCCTCTCAAAACCCACAAAAAAACCCTCTCAAGTCCGCCAACGTCCACCCAGATTTACCTGTCATTCTTCCTTTTATACGTTCAGCCATTTTAAACATTCAGCCAATCATCCAGCATTCTACTGCCCATTCACTCCCCCTTCCTCTTTCATTCCACTTACCATGTATCTCCTATCCAAACAGCACTTACCATATATACACTAATAGAGGAACATCACAGAGTCCACACTGGCAAATTGTTTAAAGAAGAAAAACCATTTGTTGGTCACTCCATGAACATGTCATTTGAAAGAAATATCTCTCCCAAATGTCAGCAGGGATATTACAACTGAGGCCGACCAGGTACCCAAGGCTACTAGTTACTAGTTTCCAAAAAAGTTTTGAATTGTTATTTAATGTGGAGTCAATCCATGCCTTCCACCCTCTTTTGAACTGCTTGTTTCTTGGTTTTAGCAAGCAGTAATTTATACTGCTTTTTAAGCAATTCACTTTCTTTTGAGCTTTTATCATACCTGAAAACATTTCTTACCCCCGCCATAAACCAGATGAAAAAACTGTTGTATTTGGGGCAATTCTTGCATTGAAATCCCTCATTGATTGGGAAATTTAGATTTTAATTCTATTATATATGTCTCCAAATCTTCTCAGACCGGTTTTATACCATTCCTAGTGGGAAGAAGGGGATGTAAACACTGATGAGCCAAAGATACATGGATCTAAACTCAAGTAAACCACCCATGGCAATTCTTCCACATGACGGAAACCATCCTTTCCCCATTTCCATGCTCAGCAAATAGCCTTCTTTACCAAATAGCCATTCAAATCAATTTTCTTAGTAAACCAAGTTTCCTGAATAAACATCTTAAAAATCCAAAACCTCAGAATCCCTTTGTTCAGAGGCCAAGACAGCTATGTTCCAGATCACAGAGTTGGAGTGACAAAGATAAGGGTTTAAAACATACTTTTCTTCTGGGACAAGGGAAACTCTAGGCTCATTTACTGTGTGGAATATATCCTGCTTTGCTCTTTGCTGGTTTAAATTATAATACAGATCAGATCAGTCTGAGTTTTCTCCAGGATAATGAGTTTACAAATACCTTTATTTTTTTAATCAGAGCTTAAATCCACATGGTATACAGCTAAGGGAATATTATTCTCAAAAAATCTAGTAATCACCAAACCCATGTTTAGACACTTATCCTTTATTTCTTTAGTAACCAAATCCTGAATGTCACCACAGAACATGCATGATGGTAATCATAGAATAAATACTCTAATATCCCACGTATTAGGAATTTGTGGGATTGCTTTAGCCACTAATTGTAAAAAATGTATTTTACGCTGTAACTGAGAAAGCATGCCCTTAGGTTTTGGAAAATTAATTAATTTTGATGGTTCAAAATCAATTCCAACTTTTGAGGTGTTGTTAATTTTGTTCCTTCTTGTATGTTGTTCATTGAACCTGCCCTGAAATGGAGGACATATTGCCATGGATCTTGTATTTCGTCTGCAGTAACCACTAAATCATGCCCATGTGGACAAGGGTGATTCTAAATCTTTTAGATCTGCAGACCTAAAATCACTAGATTGCGTCACTGTTCTTAGATTTCTTCTAGGTTGGGTTTAGTATCTTCTTTGGTGTGTCCTCTAATAATTTAAAAAGTCTATTAAAATCTATTATATTGTTTATTCTTTTTTACTTTTCCTAGCAGTTTTGATTTTTAATGCTTTTTGCTGGCATTTCCTTTTGTCTCTTTTCCTTTTCCTTCTTAGGTTTTATGTATCCTACACCTTTTTGATGATCACATACACATTTCTCACTTCTCACGGGTTCACTTTTAGCATAGAATCATAGGATAGTAGAGTTGGAAGGGGCCTATAAGGCCATCAAGTCCAACCCCCCGCTCAATGCAGGAATCCAAATTAAAGCATTACCGACAGATGGCTGTCCAGATGCCTCTTGAATGCCTCCAGTGTCGGAGAGCCCACTACCTCTCTAGGTAATTGGTTCCATTGTCGTATGGCTCTAATAGTTAGGAAGTTTTTCCTGATGTGCAGGAACTTCCTGCAACTTGAGCCCATTATTCCGTGTCCTGCACTTTGGGATGATTGAGAAGAGATCCCGGCCCTCCTCTATGTGACAACCTTTCATGTACGTGAAGAGTGCTATCCTATCTCCCCTCAGCTCTTCTGCAGGCTAAACATGCCCAGTTCTTTCAGTCTCTCCTCATAGGGCTTTGTTTCATCCAGCCCACATTGAGCTAGCTTGTTAATCAGAATATCATGGGGCACTTTGTCAAAAGCTTTGCTGAAGTCAAGGTATATTATGTCCACAGCATTCCCACAGTCTACAAGGGAGGTTACCCGGTCAAAAAATGTGATAAGATTAGTTTGGCAGGATTTGTTCTTTATAAATCCATGTTGGCTCCTAGTAAGTACTGCCTTGTTTTCAAGGTGCTTACAGATTGACTACTTTATAATCTGCTCCAGAGTTTTTCCAGGGATTGATGTTAGGTTGACTGGTCTGTAGTTCCCTGATTCCTCCTTTTTGCCCTTTTTGAAGATAGGGACAACATTAGCTCTCCTCCAGTCATCCGGCACTTCAGCAGTCCTCCATGATTTTGCAAAGATAATAGACAGCAGTTCTGAGAGTTCTTCAGCCAGTTCCTTCAATACTCTAGGATGTAGTTTATTGGGCCCTGCTGATTTGAACTCGTTCAAAGTGATTAGGTATTCCTTGACCATTTTTCTATCAATCTCAAGCTCCAATCCTGCCCCTTCTACTTCATGTTTCCCGGGAGGGTCATAGACCCTTTTTTGGGAGAAGACTGAGCCAAAGTAGGAATTGAGCACTTCTGCCTTTTCTCTGTCATCTGTTATTTTGCCATTCTCATTGAGTATCTGTGCCACCATTTCTTTTCTCTGTCTTTTACTATGGACATACCTGAAGAAAGCTTTTTTGTTGCTTTTAGCATCCCTCGCTAGCCTCAGCTCATTCTCAGCTTTAGCCTTCCTGACACCATCCCTGCAATTCCGTGATACCTGCCTGTACTCTTCCTTTGTGGACTGGCCTTCTTTCCACTTCCTGTATGTCTCCTTTTTTGTTTTCAGGTCATCTCTACATATTTTGTGAAGACACATTGGCTTCTTTTGTTGTTTCTCCCCCTTTTTCTTTGTTGGAATTGCTTGCCATGGCACTTTTAGAATTTCCTTTTTTAGAAACTCCCACCCATCTTGGACTCCTTTTCTCATTAGGGTCGCTTGCCATGGAACCGTACTTACCATTGTTCTGAGTTTATTAAAATCAGCTTTCCTGAAGTCCAGGGTGAGCGTATGGCTACCCTCAGCTTTTGCTTCTGTTAAAATCAAGAATTCAAGTATGGTGTGGTCACTTTCCCCCAGAGTTCCCGTAACTGCCACTTCATCAACCAAATCATCTCTATTGGAAAGAATCAAGTCCAGGATAGCTGATTCTCTGGTTGATTCCTCCACCTTCTGTAGGAGAAAGTTATCCCAACACAAGTCAGAAATTTCTTGGAGGGACCGTGTTTGGTAGAATTTGTCTCCCAACAGATATCAGGATAATTGAAATCCCCCATTACTAGTACATCATGCCTCCTCGAAACATTGGCAATTTGCTTTTCAAAAGTTACATTCTCCTCTTCTCCTTGATTGGGTGGTCGGTAGTAGACTCCAAGCACCACATTCCTTTTATTACTTGCCCCATTAATTTTAATCCAGATACTCTCGGTGGAGCTACCAAGCTCATCTTCCTGTATTCTGTGCAGGGATATATATTTTTAACATATAGCGCGACTCCACCTCCCTTTTTATTACTTCTGTTCTTTTTGAACAAGTTATATCTTTCAGTTGCTGTATTCCAGTCGTGGGAGTCATCCCACCAAGTTTCAGTTAAACCTATCAAGTCGTAATTGCCCTCCTGTATTCAAGTTCGTCCTGCTTGTTTCCCATGCTCTGCGCATTAGTATACAGGCATCGAAGACCGTGTGATTTATGGCTTGGCTTCCTTACTACATTTTTCTGAGGACTCTCACTGGTCCCTATTACAGCCGATCTCTCTGTTCCCGTTACTGTGCACAAGCCTTCATCAGTCGTTACCACCAAGTTTATGTCCCCTCCCCCTTAGGATTCAGTTTAAAGCCCTCCTGATGAACTTGTCCATGCTGTGGCCAAAGATATTCTTCCCAGTCCTTGTGAGATGCAACCCATCACTTGCCAACAATCCATCTTCCAAGAAGCATAGCCCGTGGTCCCAGAATCCAAATCTCTCACGTCGGCACCACCTTCGTAGCCATTCATTAACACTATTTTTCTTTCACTTTCTACTCCTCTTCTAAGTACTGGAAGGATGGATGAAAAAACTATCTGGTCCCCAAAGTCCTTGAGTTTTCTGATGTGATTTCTTCATAGCTTCGTTTGGCAGTATCATTTGTTCCTACATGGATGAGGAAAAAGGGATACCTGTCGGTGGCCTTGATGAGTGATGGCAACCCTTCCATCACATCTCTAATCTGTCCTCCTGGTAGACAGCATACCTGGCGAGTCCACGGATCTTCTCTACATACTTGGGTTTCGGTCCATGCAGTAGGAAGTCTCCCACTACTAGTACTCTTCTCTTCTTCTTTTAACTTCTAACTTCTTTTAGGACACACCAGCCTCTCTCTTACATAGTTCAGCCAAAATAGCTCTAACATAACACTCTTTATTAGTTCTTTGATTCTCAGAGTATTTCTTAGATATCATTTCTTTTATGTCTGAGATTCTCTGTGTAGAAGATCTTTCTTGTCCATCCACGTTCAGACAGGAGACTTGATTTAAATCCTCAGGACTCACATTGCCCCACAAAGATCTGAAATCACTCCATATATATTGGATCACCTCATAGGCTGTTTTCTCGCCATTATACATGTGAGAGGTTTATGAATCCACATTTCACAGTCTTCCCTTCAATAAAGAGCCTGAGCTCCTCCATTCCCCAGGGGTTAATCCCTCTGATTTTTCAACCTGGGCAATTTCAGTTGCTAAATCTGTCTCTCCTTGTAAATGCCCCTTCTAATGTTTCAAGTGTTACAAAGCTATTCCATGCACCATCCACAGATTAATCAAGAATACCTGTATGAGACCTAAGTTCTTCTTTCTTTCCTCTGAGGAAGGTCAGGCCCTACAAGGGGGGGGGAGACCCCAAGCTTTTAGTCTCCTGCTTTGTCAGAACCATACTGAAATGACAGGTGACAGTATTTTTGCAGATTATTCAGATTAAATGAAAAAAATTAAACAATTGGAAGCTTTTCCTGAAGAGCCCCTCATGAATAACCATGATTTAATGCTTCCCAAGTTGTACAACTCCCAAGTTTTAGGGGCAAGGACACCCTTTCAGGAGCTCTCTATTAGTAGGCGTGGCGCAGAGTGGTAAGCGGCGGTAACGCAGCTGAAAGCTCTGCTCACGGCCGGAGTTCGATTCCAACGGAAGGAGGAAGTGGAATCTCCGGTAAAAGGGGTCGAGGTCCACTCAGCCTTCCATCCATCCGTGGTCGGTAAAATGAGTACCCGGCATATGCTGGGGGGTAAAGAAAGGCCGGGGAAGGAACTGGCAATCCCACCCCATATATACGGTCTGCCTAGTAAACGTCACAAGACGTCACTCTAAGAGTCGGAAACGACTCGCACTACAAGTGCGGGGACACCTTTACCTTTACAACACTTACGGTAAGTGTATTTTCTTTTAAGTAAGTAAATATTTTCTTTTAGCTCATAATAACCTTGCTGTTTAGTTTCTTCTGTCAAAAGCTCCACAACAGAGTGGAGCAACATTTAAAATTTCTGTAGAAACAACAGGGAACTCATATCTTACAAATCTGCTACCCATGCATGGCCTAAAATAAACAATACGTACTAAAATATACCATCAAAAAACAGGGCAGCTAAGAATAACAGAGTAAGTTAAAAATAAACAGTTATTTAAAAATGCCTGGGCAAATAAGTAAGTCTTAACCAGGTCCTAAAATAATAATATTGGTGCTTAATAACATATCTGTATTGGGCAGGCATTATATAGATGAGGTACCACCATGGAGAAGGCTCTATCCTGTGTTGCCCCATAATGAGCTGTCCCCAGAAATGTAATCGCAATAAGAGCCTCCTCTGGAGATTTTAAGACACAGGCTCTCTTCTAGGTATTTGAGACAATCAGATGTGGCCTGTTGTTGCTAAAGACAAATAAAGCCAGACAGTATGAAAGCACAGCTTTTGATGTATTTTCTTAGCAGTACAAAAATATCTCTCAGGGGAGAGGGAATCTTTCAAATGATGATGAAAATGTTCACCAATGACTCCCTTCTTTCATAAGAGCCTGCTGAATCAGGCCAAACGTCCATGTAAGTCTACTACTCTGTTCGCACAGTATCCAATCAGGTGTCCATGGGAAGCCCACAAGTATAACGTCAGAGCAACAGTGCTTGCCTCACCTGTGATCCCTAGGAAATGGCATTCAGACACATACTATCTCCGACAGTAGAGATAGAACACAGCCATTTTTCAGTTCACTACAGAATGGAAATAGTCCTATGACACTGTGTACATTTGAGATAAAACTATCATTTCACAGTTTGCCCCCAATATTTTCATTAAATTAATTCAAAATTTCATGGACGAAGAAACCATAAGAAGTGAATTTTCATAGCATATTGCTCTCTCAAACTATTTGGAAACTAGAAAAAAACAAGATCTTTCCTATTCAACAATCACATTCTACACTTCTCCAGTTACTATCTGTCCCCCTCTATAAAAACAGTTGACTAGCAAAACATGCAATTAATACAGATAGAGGCATACTTGCTGTGTTAGACACTGTAATTGTCTCACTATTTACCAATACTCATGCTATCTTAGCCAAATCTTTGTTGTTGTTTTTATCTCATAATGATACGATTTTTGTGCATTACTAAGGGAAACTTTGTGTATTCTGTCGTTATGGTGCATGTTATATAAGTCATGGATCACTGTGCTCCCTTCTCTCTAATAGGCCAGTTTCACATGTTTACATCTGGTAATCCTTATAGCATTTTCCTGTTGGTATCATTCTGAAAGTGGCTGCAGTTGCTGGCAACAGTGACAGCCAGCAGAAGAGGAGGAAGTGGCGTGCATTAGTCTTGTGGAAGAGCAATCATTTCTATACTGTTACTTAGATGCAAGTCCCACTGAACTCACTGGGGCTTGCTTTTCAAATAGATTTGCACAGGAAGGATTGTTTTATTTTTTAACTAGAACAACTGAGTATCCTTGAAACAAGATTGGTTGTTGAAGAAATTCAGAACCAAATTTTTAAACTGACTGGCTTATCAGTCAAATAGTTCCTAAAGGGTTACAGTAAAATCATTCCATACACATACTTTAGCAAGTTAAAGTAATCAAAATCTGAACATGTGTCATGGTGGTAAGTTCAATGTTGTGGATTGCAGCCTAAAACTCTAATTGGTATATTAGCCATTGGAGAGCCTTCAGGTAATGGTTCCAGATCTGTGTGGATTGAAAATCTGCTGAACAGGTTTTGCAGAGAACTGAGTGTATATTACAAAGGAGACTTAGGAAAGAAAAGATTAGGATAAGAAACAATGGCAGAAGAATCAGTCTTCAAAGCTTCCCTTGGGAAACTGGATGGAACTAACTATCCCCTGTGGAGTGTTCAAGTTGAAAGATACCTGGAAGTAGAAAGTTTATAGAGAATCCTACCTCAAGAAATACCTGCAGCCAAGGACCAAGAAGCTGCAGTGGCGATGGCCATGTGAGATTTCAAAAGTTATGAATATTTTTATGGCATGTCTAAATGATCTCAATGAATGACTGGAATGTGAAGACTTGAAGGCTGTGAAGGCTAAAGAGACTTGGGAAAATCATATGCAAATGCACCAAAAGTCTTCCAAAAATATGTTATGTTCATGTATAAAATGCTGTTCACGGAGAAAAACTACCAATCAAACCTCTTGAACAGCATCTTGACACATTATCCTTAATATGAGATCTGGAAAGATGTGGACAATCTTTAGTCGAGGAACAGGAATTAGCAATTCAAACAAATCATTCCAAGAATCTATAGCATTTATGAAAGAATTTTAAGGTGGATTAGGAATAAGTACTGTGAAAATGTTAATGAACTGTCACAAAGGAAAAATCACAAAGGAAAAGATCAGGGCAGCAGTAAAGCAGAGACTGCCCAAGGAAACTTACTGCACAGCGGAGGCAGTCAGCCAAGGAAGAGCTGGAAGCTCTTTTGAAACCAAGTCTGAATGATTTAAAGCAAGGTAAAAGCTCACTTTCGCTCAGGTAGAATCACGCCCATGCAGCACAGAGCACTGAGCAAACTATACTAAACTAAGCTCTGCTAATTTACTAAAACCCTGATTGATATACTAGCCATTGGACAGCCATCAAAATCCATAGTTTCTAAACTGATTATCTAAATTCAAATATGTAAGCCCAACTTACCACATTTTTTTCATTTGGTTTCATGGCTATAGTTCCATAGATTTCTTCACCCCTTCGTACAATTAAGTAGTCCTCCAAGTAGAAGACAGTTTGCTTCCAGTGGGTATAAGGAGCATCTGGTGCTACAAAAGGAAATGGCTTTATTGTAAGAAATTGTGTATTTCCCGATATTTAAATTATCAGGGTTTTTTTTGCAGCCAGTTAGCCAAATGACCTTGAAGCTTTTCAGCAAGCCATGCTTTGAAAAGCAGTTTGTTCTTAACAAATTCCATATTCTTAGTTTCCCCCAAACCCTTTTTTTATATTTACATCAATAAAATGGGGATTTAACACAGTATTGCCACTCTTTCATTGCTGCCATTAAAATTGATTGTGCATCTTTGTTAATTTGCAAAATTTGAATGTTAGAAAGGGGACTGCCATCAGTGAAGGGGATTGAGGCAAAGTTCCATTGAAAGACACAATCCAATGTGACAACACATTCCAGAAGAAATATACACATTGGTTTATTTAAAAGGTGTCATTAATACAGCATTTGAGAAGGGAAATAAAATCCTCCACCTGTGGTATGTCTATATATATATAGACTTTTACAAGCACTAGGACAGGCAGGACATATTACATTAAACAGAACATCACCTGCAGGTCCTGCAATATAGTTTTCATCATCGAGTGCAAAAGACCAGGATGTCATATTCAATACGTAGGAAAGACCACAACTGACCTACGCATGCAATTTTGACAAAAAAAGTGGAGCAACCAATTGCAAAGCATTTTAACATCAATGGTCACAGCCTGTTGGACTTTTTCATTACAGCGATAGAGATGCCAGCAGATCCAGCAGCATTGACCAAAAGGGAGAACTTTTGGATTTACTCTCTGGACACATTGGCACCACATGGCCGTAACCTGGAGGACAGTACGAGCATCACTTAGCTTCTGCCAATGAAGCCCCTCTGAGCATTCCATCCTCAAAGCTCTATAACTGCCACCTTGGTAACAGCATTTGTATGTTGGCAGCTGATGAAGGCGGAAGCTGAAACGTTTGTTAATACAATAAAAACCTCAGTGAGGAACTCAGAAGTTGAACAACAAACTTAAGCCACCTATCACCAATCCAGGGTCTCATCCTTGTCACTCCAAACACTGTATCACCTGTGTGTACCTCAAGGAGACAGCCACTTTTACAAGCACTAGGACAGGCAGGACATATTACATCAAACAGAACATCACCTGCAGGTCCTGCAATATAGTTTATGTCATCGAATGCAAAAGACCAGGATGTTATATCCAATACGTAGGAAAGACCACAACTGACCTACGCACGCGCTTCAGGAACCACAAATCGGCAATTTTGACAAAAAAAGTGGAGCAACCAGTTGCAAAGCATTTTAACATCGAGGGTCACAGCCTGTTGGACTTTTCCGTTACAGCGATAGAGATGCCAGCAGATCCAGCAGCACTGACCAAAAGGGAGAATGTTGGAATTACTCTCATTGGCACCACATGGCCGTAACCTGGAGGACAGTACGAGCATCACTTAGCTTCTGTCAATGAAGCCCCTCTGAGCATTCCATCCTCAAAGCTCTATAACTGCCACCTTGGTAACAGCATTTGTATGTTGGCAGCTGATGAAGGCGGAAGCTGAAACGTTTTGTTAATGCAATAAAAGCCTCTGTTTTGTTAATCACAATTACGTTCATATATATTTTAGGTGATTAACGGAATCCTTATAGGGATCCAGAGCAAGCTTGAGTGAAGTTCTGTTTGTTGCTTTCAAAACTGTCTTGTAAATATTGCTTTAGGTAATAAGCCAGGACTATCATAAGGCATAGACCTTATGCAGCCTTTGCCTGCTCCTAGGGTTCCACTCTGTTACATCATGGTCAAAATGTTTTTTTACTCCCTCCTGCCAAGGACCCTCCAAAAAGTTTGAGAGTGGTGGGGGCACCAGTCACAAAATGGCTGCCATGGGGGCATGGCATAACACAAAATTAGAGAGAGTACAGTCATTGCTGTTGCTTCCACCACCTCATATTTACCATGCGAAGTCAGCTATGTCCTGCACATCCTGACTGTGCAGATACAACTGTTAAAGGCACAAGACCGCCAAGAGTGCCAATCCTAAACCAAAGCCTAAGCTGCCCTCCTGTACTCACTTACCTGGAAGTGGACAGAGATTCCATGGACCAGCAGAAAATAAGACAGAACCAAGAAGAGTGCACAAAAGAGGAGGGGAATACAGATGCTCTTTAGAACCCAAGGGAGTCCTATTGCCTGGCATCTAAGCAATTCACTTAATCACAGCTCCACAAGTGAGAGGCCAAGGATCCGAAACCTCATCCCCCAATGCCACTCTCTAGTGCCCCCTATGCCTAACCTCTTCAGGCGGTCCAGAAGGATACTGTGGACAATGGTATCAAAAGCCGCTGAGAGATCGAGGAGGACGAGGAAGGTGCATTCGCCCCTATCCAACACCCTCCTCATATCATCCATCAAGGCGACCAAGGCCGTTTCAGTCCCATGTCCAGGCCTGAAGCCTGACTGAAATGGATCCAGATAATCTGCTTCCTCCAAATGCACCTGCAACTGCTTCTCCACTACCCACTCAACCGCCTTGCCCAGGAATGGCAGATTTGAGACTGGGCGAAAGTTGTTCAGATCTTGGGGATCCAAGGAGGGCTTCTTTAGAATTGGTTTTATTACTGCCTCCTTGAGAGCTGATGGCATTACTCCCTCTTCCAGGGACATATTTACCACCATCTTGATCCCCTCGCCCAGTCTATCCTTGCAGCTCACAACGGGCAACAGGCAAGGGTTGAGTAAGCAAGTGGTTGGCTTTAAGGTTGAAAGCACATCGTCCACTTCATCAGAAGGAAGAAGCTGGAACCGATCCCACATCACTGGAGCACCACTGGCCGCCTCTGGCTCGCTCACTGTGTCCACAGCACACGGAATAGCACTCTTACTATGATCAATTTTCTCCATAAAGTGCTTTGCAAACTCATCACAGGAGGCCTTAGCATGTTCCATCGGTTCCAGGGCAACTGGACCGACCAGGCTCCAGACCACTTGGAACAGCCTCCTGGGACAGCACTCTGTGGACGCAATAGAGGCAGCATAAAAATCCTTTTTTGCTGCCCTTAACGCCACATGGTAGACTGCCACAGCTGCTCTAACTCATGTCCGATCGTCGTCAGAGTGAGATTTCCACCACTGGCACTCTAGCCATCTCACCTCCCGCCTCAGAGTTCGCAACCGTGGAGTATACCATGGTGCTGTCTGAGCTCTATTCAGGGGGAGAGGGTGTTTCGGAGCCACCCAGTCTAGTGCCCTGGTGATTGCAGCATTCCACCCTTCCACCAGGGTCTCAACCGAGTGTCCGTGTGCATGCTCCAAAGAATCCCCAAGCGCATTCAGGAATCCATCAGGATCCATCAGACGTCTGGGGCGGACCATCCTAATGGGTCCCCCACCCCCACGGAGGGTTTGTGGCACCAAGAAGTCCACCCTCACCAAGTAGTGATCTGACCATGACAAGGGAGTGATGGATGTACCCCCAATTTTCAGATCACTCCCCTCCTCTCCCGAGACAAACACAAGGTCGAGTGCATGACCAGCTATATGGGTGGGCCCCGTTGGGATAAGGTACAGCTCCCAGGAAGCCATGGTTTCCATGAAGTCCCGAGGCGCCCCTGTGAGGATGGCCTCCGAGTGTACATTAAAGTCCCCCAGTACCAATAAATTTGGGGACTGCGCCCGCACATCCGAGACCACCTCCAGTACCTCGGCCAGGGAGTCTGTCATGCAGCGGGGTGGACGGTACAAGAGCAGAATCCCCAGACTGCCCTTTGGGCCCAACCTCCAGTACATGTAGTCAATAACCCTGGTTAATGATCCAGAGCAAGGCATATAACAATAGATCTGCTGTAGGATTTCAGCTAGTGCTCTCTGAGTTCCCTTTACTCAGAGTGTGGAACAGTAAAGAGGTGGTGGCAGTATATCTTCTAGGGTTGGCATTAGTTATAAACTAACCCTGGGAAAGTGTTGCCCGGGAAGCAATAGCCCAGGGAATTGGGACTGCTCTCAGAAGCAAAGAATCCCTTGGGGTTGCTGAGGACAAAGGACCCCTTTGACAAAGGACAGCTTCCTCCAGAACATGGTCAGTTATTTGAATCACTGTGATTTTTGGAGACAACATGCAGTTTATATTCTGCTGAAGCTAAAACATAATCAGCTTGGCTGAAATCACTCACGTGATTACTTTGAAGTCATATTAAGTGTTTGTGTGCTTTATATTTCTTTGATGCCTAAAGCTAAACATTTCACTCAGGCCAAATTAATTGGGGGGGGGATTTCAATTTAAATGGTCAAGGGATAGACCCATGGCATCTGGAACTGTCTCAGTTATACCATCAACACATGGCCGTAAGCCCACTACCTTCCATAGCTGTATCAGTGAGATATTTGTATGGATTGTTTTAAAGGAGGTAAGTTACATGGCAAATTTTTAAAGGTTAAGCTCCCCCTCAATGCACAAGGCAATTCCTCTCATCAGCATTGGTTCCGTGTTGCTTGTGTGTTCAAGCAGGCTTTCTGGGTGGTCATATTTCCTTTTCCCACGGCTTAAAAATATCTGTTCAATGTCTGACTGCTGCACAGCACTCTAGCGGTCATTACCTATATCAGTAATATGCTTTTGAGAGGGAACTGTTCAGCTTTTGTTATCTTTGGGGGTTATTATTTAATGGTGAGGAGCAGAGTTGTAGTCCCATATGGCCATCTTATTGCTCGCCCTAAATATTTGTATTTCTGAATATGCTTTGAGTTTTCTTTTTCATTTTTTTCATAAATTGACTGGCTTTTGACATCTACCATGACATCTCATATTTTAGAAGACCATGAATTAATTCTATAAACAGTGCATATTTGTACCATTTCTTCCTCTTCTTATCTGCACATTCCCCATAAATAAATTTTCTTTTTTTAAAAAAAAGGTCCTGCCCCACAAGCTAGAGGCATCCCCAAGTTATCATGCATCAAGGCTAGTTAAAAAGCAGAGCGAGTTCAGCAGCAGGGCAAGGAGGTCAGAGCTCTGCCCATCTGTCTCTTGAGTTTTTCCAAACTGTCAATAAATTAACCCAATAAACTATAAAAAAAACAGGCAGGAAGCAAGCAGGGTGTGGAGGCTTTCCAGTGTTGTGCTGTGTCTGTAACATGTATGAAACCTGCTTGTTGGACAGAAATCATGTATGTGCCCTACGTGCAATGACCTCCTTGCTCTGCCAGGATGGGGGGGTGTTGTTGTTGCAGGATAGGGCCAAATAGGGCCAGGATGCAGCATAAATCCCCCTGCCTGAAATACTCCTGTAACACCCCTTTTTCAGGCCTTGCGCCAGCCTCAGCTGCACCTGGGAGGCAGCGGAGTTCCCCACCAGCAGTGTCAACCAAGAGGTTAAAAAAAAAATATTAAACACTAAGCTGGCTGAAAAAGTCCCAGGACAGGATGGGTATAATTTTCAGTTTTAAGACCTTTCTAAAACAAACAAACAAAATGTATCACAAATGTTTGTCCAAAGCAGTGTAGGCACTGCCAAAAAACTTGTTAAGAGTAATGAATGCTATTTTGGACATTAGAATAAGTCCAGGAACAGACACAGATTCACATCTCCCTAATCTATAGCATTGTAAAATCAGAACTGTAAAATTTTTGTTTTAGTTTTAGCAAGCATGGGCTTGGTAATGCATAAACTGATCCACCAAGATCAACATGGGTTTATTTTAAAAAAGACTATGTCTCAATATTCATACACTAATTAACAGACTCTTTAAATTGAGAAAAATAAAACAACAATTGGTTATATGCAACATTGAAAATGGAAATGGACTGCCTTCAAGTCGATTCTGACTTATGGTGACGGTATTCAGAGGTGGTTGACCATTGCCTTCCTCTGAGGCTGAGAGGCGGTGACTGGCCCAGTGAGCTTCATGGCTGTGTGGGGATTTGAACCTGGTCCAACACCTTAACTACTACGCCACATTAGCTCTCATGAAACATTAGTTCCACTGAAATTAATAGTCTTGTGGGCCCATTAATTTCAATGGAAATTAATGAGTTAACATTCATTAATTTCTGAATGTTGCATACAATCCAAAATCTTTAAGAAACAAACAAAAAGAACTTTCGGTAGTGTTAACTTTTTAACAAGCTGTGCAGTTTTATGAATTTTGTGTATAATTTAGAAAATGTATCCATCATATTTATAGTTATCAATGCACAGATATTAGTTGATGGATTATTAAACTCTTCATTTGAGCTATCAAGAACAGACAAGATAGCCCTTTATCCCCATAGCTATTTAATTTACAACCGTTCTTAAATCATTGTAAGGGATTTTAAGATAAAAAAGCAAAAGATGGGTAGATAGGAAATTAAAGTTTGATCTTATGCTGACAACAGCCCCAGTTAACACAAAATTAGATGGAACTCTGCTTGAATTCAAAGTTGCAGAATAATAAAATTAGGGATTGATTTCTCAAAGGTAAATGAACACTGCAGGTGTTGCTTTATGCTGTATTGGAAAAGAAGACAGGGAAGTACAGAGAGATGGGTGTTTTCCTTCAAATGTTGCCACTGGGTGTGACAGAAATAAAAGAATTGATGGCAACAGTTGAATAACAAAATGGTAGGGGGGAGGGGAAACAAGGCCAGTAGAAAGATCAAAGTAATATGTATTAACAAAACAGAAGGGAGCTTTTCCTTAAGAGATTTAAATATTTAAGTAGATTGCTTAAAATGGATCACAGATTGGTATTGAGAATTGTATTATTTAGCATAACCTCTCAGTAAGATATCTAAAATAGGGAAAATAATCCCTAAATGCTGAACTTCACCAGTTATTAGACTCTTCAAGTATTCTTTTCCTGATTCGCATTCTAATTCACAAAGGAACTGTGGAAATGTGTAGAGCTAGGTCCATCCATTCGATGGTGCCATGCTATAATTTGTTGCCAATGCTTTTTTACTTCAAAATATTCCCACCAACAATGAAAAAAAGTCTGTTGTAGGTTCCACATTTACAACAGTTCCTGTCACCTGTATTACAAATCCTGGATAGGCTAAGTAGTATCAGATACCACATAGCCCATAATCTGATTTGAATTATCTATTAAAGTGAAGCAGTGTGTTTATTAATATTTCATTGGGGTTCCAATTCTGTTTTCCCATTTCACAACATAATCCACTTTTTAAAAAAATTATCCTGTATTTTGATTCTATCTATATTTGGGGTGGTTCTTAATCAATTAGCAAAAATTAAATGAAAAGGGAGAAAGTTTTGTACCTGAATGCAATTTGATTATGTGACTGTCTTTACCATTTAGATTAATTTGCACTGTGTCTGTTAATTATAGTTAAAACATTTGAAAATACAGGGTCAAATGTATAATATTTTGGAGAATTGAATAAAAATTGCCCATTAACGCTATCAAAGCTTTATATAAGTCTTATGCCACAGAAGTGTTAGGGTAACAGGAAAACAGTCAATTATCAAGGAGGCCATTCAAACCTTTATTGCTTCATGAAAGATCTAGAATAAGCTCCTGTTTTGAATGGGTTTGCCATATTGCCAAGTTGAGCGGATTTTACTTGGATTCTAGCTATGCTACCTGTGGTCATTTACAATATTAGTTGGTCCAGCTTTCATTTTTAATAATAAAAAATAAGTAACCCAATATAATACACATCTTTATCTCTTTTAGAAACAGAAAAATGAAGAAAAATGTGCAGGTACCAGTTATTTTGTGAGAAAGACACTTGCTACCACCTTTCAGTAATGTCATGGCTATTTGACATTTAGAGCAGCAGTGCTAGCCATACAGCAGAGGTCTGGAACATGTGGCCTTTTCATTTGGCCCACAAGGCCATTTCAACCAAGCCACACCCACTTGCCCCACACTAGATATCATATATGCCAAAAGCAGGCTAACAGGCAGTGCTCATCAGCTGATGTGTACCTGCAAAGCCATATGCAAAGCATTATGAAAGACAGGACTTTGAAAAGAGCTTTTCAAGACAATAAGCTGATTGTTGGGTCTTGCTGAGTCCCTTACAAAGCACTGTCTTGCAGAATATTTTGCAAATTGCTTTGAATGACCAGTGCAGTAAAAAAAATAAAAAACATCTGATAGTATCCTGACATCAGGTGATTGACAGGTGTGTGGTTATTGTGGCTGTGTTCCTAATTGAATGTTTTATGTATTTATTTATTTATTATTTGATTCATATCCCGCCCTTCCTCCCAGCAGGAGCCCAGGTATTGAAACTGAATCAGCCTTCTTCAGGAGCTATTGGTAGCATCACAGGGAAGGCTGAGTCAGTCACTGCCTCATACAGGACGGAGAGAGCATTTGTTTTCAAATACAGTGTAGTTTTAAAAAAGTAACTAGCAGAGCTCATGTTTCACCATGTAGCTGTTGGCTATAGTACATTCCAACACACACACACACACACACACACACACTACAGTAATAGTAATAGTATTTACTGTGATTAGCTATTGTAATATAACAATAATTCCTCTGAAGTCAGAAAGCTTACTAATATGCCTACAAGGTTTGGCTCTCTGGGTAATAATTAAAAAAATTAAATTGTGTAACCCCACTAGGCACACCACAACACCACAAAACGTTGGTTGCTTCTTGTTTGTGGCTAGCAACTGGAAATAACCATGATAATGATACTGAATTCAGAAGGTTGTGGCTAAATAATATGTCCAGAAAGTTTGGCTGGCTGGCTAACAATGTTAATAAAATAATAGTGAATGGATGGGGTGAGATTATTCTTGCCTTCCTCCAACTCTACTACTTCTACTCCTCCCCCTTCTCTTCACCCTGGCTTTCTCCGTATACAGTGTTGTAATTAATAATTGCAACATTTTAGAGACACACTCACTGGCTTTCTGAGAACCTGTGTTGAGCTACAGATCATATCTCTGCAAATCAATGTGGGACAAGCCAATCCACGTCTGTAGTGATCTGTAGCTGCTTCAACCAGATTTGGATACAAATCAGCCTGAATAGGCCCAATTTGTTTTCAGATTCAGCCAAATCTAGTACATAGCCCTAATAAGTATCACTTCATGGGTGGAGAGCAGTTCCACCAGTGGGAGTGCATCTATACAATTGGGGGAGCCCTGGTATGCCCATGGAAGGCTTCAAAGATGTTTCTGTACCATTGGTGCTTTGCCAGCAGTAGGAAAAGGGTGTGTCGAGGCAAGGTGCAATATTAAGCAAGATGGAAGCTTCTGCAGGGCCGGCTCCAGGTTTCTGTAGGCCCTTGGGCACAGGGTATCAATGTGCCCCTTGTGCCTTTCCTCCTCAAACTACACTCCTCTCTCTCTTGGCTTCCACCCCTTTAAAGTTGTCATTTGAATCCAGGACCCCCATGCCCTAGTTCTGTTATGGAAATTTGTATATATGCTGAGATTGTCAGTGGTCTGAGCTGCGGGTGTGCCAGTGTGTGTATTTACCTAACTAGCAGGCTTTTATCCTGCATTTAGATCACTAATACTTGGTAAACTAAGAAAAGCTACTTCATTTATAGGCATATACGGTAGATAGGAAAGGCATACCTAGTTCTAATCAACATTCAAATTTTTCTGTGGATTTGCACTGTCCAATTTTAATGCCTCTAGCTAAATTGTCCTTCTCTCGAGCATTGATTCTGGCTAAGCTAGCATAACCCATTCTTCTATGCCAAACATGTAAACATCCAGAATCACAGGTTTCTTGGGCTGTGTTTGCATGCATAGTTTTAAAATATTCTAAATGCAAAAGTCCATTTTTCGATTTTGCAGTACAACACACTTCTCCTTGATCTAAAACTTGGCCACAGAAAAAGTTCACCTCCAAGCACCCTTATTTTAGTGGCACATTAAACCTTTAAATGCTGGAACAAATGGGCAATTTTTCAGTTCAAGCTCTTTGGCACCCTCTGGTGTTTTGCAAAGTAGCTGCACCCTGCCTGTTCCTTGAGAACAGAACATTACATTCTTTGTATGGTGTCTAAAAATTTTAAACAATTTTTTATCATTTATTATATTGGCAGTACAGCCACTGTCGATTAAAAATCTGGTTTTATATCATCTTTCTTTCCATCAGATACCTGGTAACTGCAATGCTTCACTTTAGTCTGTCTATGTTTTTTTCTCTCAGCTTGCCTTTGTTTAAAATCATCTCTCCTATCTCCCTTCTATGGCAATCTCTTTGAAGGATCAGGAATTTGCATTTGAAGGAACTCTTCCTTGGTTCATGGGTACCCTGCTGTTGCTTCGAGGGTGCATCACTCATCACTCTATCCTGCCTTTGGCTGCTGTTTCTTCCCAGAGTAAAATTTGCTTTTTCAGACCTAGCTTGTTCCTGTCTCTCTCTTTATAGTCCTGATCTTTCAGATACGTCATAATCTGATCCATACAGTAGGGCCCCACTCATATGGCAGGTTCCATTCCAGGCCCCTGCCGGAAAGTGGGACCCTACTCAGCTGTAGCGCACGAGCTCCCCGCTCTACAGCTGATCGTGCCATCAGCTGTAGCGTGGGGAGCTCCAGCCGCCACACTCCAGCTGACAGGGATCAGCTGGAGCGTGCAAGCTCTCCACGCTCCAGCTGATCAGCTGGAGTGCACAATCAGCTGTAGCGCAGGGAGCTCACACGCTCCAGCTGACAGGGATCCCTGTCAGCTGGAGTGCACGACCAGTTGGGAGTGCACAAGCTCCCTGCGCTCCAGCTGACAGGGATCAGCTGGAGTGCGTGATCAGCTGTAATGTGGGGAGCTCATGCGCCCCAGCTGATAGCTGTCAGCTGTAGTGTATGTTCAGCTGTAGCATGCGACCAGCTGGAGCATGTGAGCTCCCTGCACTCCAGCTGATCACGCCCTCCAGCTGATCAGCTGGAACACACCATCAACTGGAGTGCGGGAAGCTCGCACGCTACAGTTGATCCCTGTCAGCTGGAGCATGGTGGCTGGAGCTCCAAGTGCAAGATCGTATGTCCATTGTATCGGCTCCATTCTCTATTTGGTTTCCATGTTTCAAATTAAATCATTTTTTGTCAAACTATTTAGATGTACTCGACAGGGCTCCTATCAGAAGAGCATTTACTGCTCTCCGTTTCCAAATGATGCCAACTGCGTACCTTGAGGGCCGCTATCGAGGTACACCCTTGACCCAACGTAAATGTATTTATGGCTGTGACGCAATCGAGGAAATCGTCCATTACTTATTGTATTGCCCACTCTACGATGAACCTAGGCATAAATTTTTATCAACCTTTCTAGCCTTTATAACACCTTGTACTGTTGAAGAGATGGTTATTACACTTTTATCTGATAATTTTAATTCAACTACCTTAGCGGTTGCTAATTTTGTTTTGGCAGCCCAAAAACTGAGAGCGGCTTTTGCCAAAGAGTCAAATACCGTGACATAATCTCTCCCAATTATTATCTTTGTATATATGTATTTTTGATATTGTCTGTATGTAGTGAGAATTGCACATGGCCTATGGCTAAGATTGCATTAAAGTTTATCTATCTATCTATCCAAGTGCAACAGCTGATTGCCCCGCTGGCACTGCTGTATTAGCGGAACGCCAAAAAGTGGGGCACCAACAAATGGGGCCCTACTGTATTCTGATCTGTCTGTTCTAGTATGCAAGCAGTCACTTGATGACGTTTATTTAGAGAGGCCAGGAGTATTACTTTTTGTAAATCTTGGTCCAATTATCTCCCACATCTTTCTAACTCTCAGAGCAGATGTCCAGATGTGTATTCATATCTAGAGTGCTAGACTGTTTCAGTTTATACAGTGAGATAAACATCACATGATTTTTAGATTTTCTGTGATACACATTTTCCAACTCCCATGTTTCCTTCACATTCCTACATCCCATGCAAACATTTAGTGCCTCATCTAATAAAGCAGAAATAAGATGAGACTTCACTTTGGCATGCTTACACCTCCAGGATGCAGTAGCTTCTTCATCCGCTTCTTAGGGTTCCGGATCAGTTAGAACTCCATGCAGATTTTCCCTTTCCAGAAGTGCAGTCATTAGAAGACCAAATTGCATAATTATCCTTCTCCAGCCTTGGGATACTTGTCAAGTGTTGATTCTTCAGCCATGGTTTCCTATCTTTTGTTCTGCTTTTCTTTCTCAAGTCTCCTTTTTGATCTCTTTGTAAATCACACACAGTACTTAGCCTAGCTTTCAGGCACAACTTAGCTTACTGGGTGCCCATAACCCTTTGTTATGGACATTTGTATGTGCAGAGATCATTAGCGGTCTGAGCTGCATGTGTGTCAGTGTGTGTGTATTTACATAATTAGCAGGTTTTTACCCTGCATTTAGATTTAGGGTCCAGCTGGAGGACCCCAACTCCATCTTCCTAATGGAATACAAACAAAAGAACCCAAACAGGAGTAGCTCTTGCCCCTCTTCCAACAAGTTCTTTCTTAGTGCTATTTGTACTATTAACATGGAGCCTGGGATGAAGTATTGGCACGTGTCTTTCTAAGCACAACCTTTTATGTATTTGCTTATTTATTTAACAGGGTTTGTATACCGCTTAACTGTGAAAACTGTTTGCATACAAAAATTAAAATGTAGATAAACTCAGATTACGCTACACATGCAGCGCCACCACACCACTTTACAACTATACAGCTGCCCAAATTAAAGATACATAGGAACTTCCCAGCAATGATAGTGGAGGGGGAAAGAGAAGAGAGAACAAATATACAAAAGCCCTGCAAGAAACTGGCCTGACCTGTAGAAGAAGGAAATGTGTTCGCCCAACAGTGGAAAGGGAAAATAGAATATTATTCATTCATTTTTGAGACAGACAAGTGCTCACACACAGAAAGACTTCACTGCCCTCTCCTCTCTCACTGCCTGTCAGGTCACTGGGACAAAGGGATAAGAGAAGAGAAGAAGAAAGAAAAATACTGTTTTTTCTAAAAGGGTTTTCAAACATCAGAAAAGATCTCATTACCTCTCCCACTCTTTTATAAAGAATCCAAACCATCCCCCACACAGATTAGTGGCAATTTCCCCTCCCTCATAAACACAGAAGCAGCATTTAACCCTCCGCTCTATTTTCTCACTCACCCACCCATCAATACCCTGCTCTATTTTGTTTTGGCTTCTTGTGTCTCTCCTCCCTCCCTGCCTCCAAGGAAAGGGATTCCTCTTACTTTCAAGAAACTGACATGCCAGCAGGGAAGAAGAATCAACCCCCCCTTCTGCCTTTTTCAACCCAACCCTGCTCCCCCTTCAGCAGAGAGGAGAAAGGCCTCAGTAAAAGCTGCTCTTGCATCTACTCCCTTGTCCTTTCACTGTAGGTTTTTAAATTAGGCTGGCTTCCTCCTGCATGCCGTGTTTGGTGGGAAGGTGTATGGTGTAGGCTGTCTAGAATGGGAGTGATGTATGTGCAGTGGCTACCTGGCATAAAATGACCAAACACAGAATGCATACTGAATAACTCTAAGCTGTGCAGCCACCAGTACGCATGCAAGCCAAACCACTCACATCTGAGGCAGTGTGCACAGCACACCTTCCCATCCAATCCAAACCATCTAGTCAAGCAGAAGGGCAGCTAGTAGGTGATGATGCAGCAGCATGATGTCTGGGACTGGGGAAGAGAAGCATTTAGTACACATACCTAACTTGCAGCCACAATACCTGTACTTTTGAACTGGAGTGATTTGGCACCATTGCGCAGAAATTGCCCACGTTACAACTACCCAACATGCTCTGTCTCCAGGTGCATTGCATAGGGTGCATAAAGTGCAGGCACCATTTGTCAACAGGAGGTGACAGAGTTCCTTTTATAGATCCAAGGACTCTTGCAGGTTAACAGTACAACCCTAATCATGTCTGCTCAGCTTCTCTGAGTTCAATGAGGCTTCTTTCTTTTTACATTTCCACAGTCCTGCTGTGAATCTTGGAGACTGTCAAGGGGTGATAAATATGAATACTGACACAATTTGGTGGCATAATAGTGTGCAATACAGTGGAGAGCAGATGCAGGCTCTGGCAATTATAAGCATTTACCCAGAGCAGAAGTCAAAATAACAGCTGAAGGAAGAATCTTCATCTTGGCAGTTGAGAAGAATTAACCATTAATAGATGAGGCTCTGTTAAGTTTGCATTATGAAGGTACAGAAAACATCCTTCTGTGTGGTGGAATCTACCCTAAGGAATGACTTCCCCTTGGACATTAGGCAAGCACCGAACTGTCTAAACTATTTGATATAGCATTCCCAGACTGATAATGCCAGTTTTTAGCACCCAAATTCCTGTAGCTGATGTTAATATTTTACTGATATGTTTACTGATATACTTTACTCATATGTGTTATGATTTAGTGTTAGATTGGTTGTAAGCTGCTTTAGTATGAAGTGAAAGATGGTATGAAAATAGTTTTATAAATAAATAATTATTCCCACATTTAGTCCCACATTGTTCCAGAATTGGAGTGTCAAGCAAAGCAGTGTTAGAGCAGCTTCCCAGTGATGCAATACTAGGTGACTGGATGTGAATCTTGTAAGACTATGGGAAACATCCAATGCACACTCAGGCAATTGCAACATCCATGCACAGCCCATAGTCAGATTGAATGATACTACAGAGAAACAGTGCCAACGTTTACAGGGCTATGTATTGCT
This sequence comes from Rhineura floridana, assembly GCF_030035675.1. Taxonomy (NCBI): domain Eukaryota; kingdom Metazoa; phylum Chordata; class Lepidosauria; order Squamata; family Rhineuridae; genus Rhineura; species Rhineura floridana. Next base: position 133,425,193 of record NC_084487.1, on the reverse strand, counting down.
GTTGATAAAGAGAACTGTGCACATGAAGTGACCATAACACATCAGCACAAAGAAAGAAAGAATCTGCATGAAAGCAACAGTATAAATATAAAACAAGAATTTACCTGTTGAAAAACCCATTTTCTTGTGGCACTTCGTAAATTCTATATTAAAATAAGTAACCAAGGCATGAATGTAGTCATTGCGCTGAATCTGGAGGCAAAATGCAGAGGTAAACGCCAGTTCCTCAGTTTTCACTGTATAAATGTCCACTTCCTGGAATGATGGGAAGGGCAGAGATAGGCCATAAGATTATGTACAATTATGTAGTATTATATAGGCCATAAGATTATGGCTTACATAAGGTTTACAAATTACATAAACTCTTCAAATTAGAATGGCACAATCCAGCAGGAAGATGTCTTATGGGAACTATGTCAAAATGTATAGGATCTGTTTTGTGTACATAATGCATTAATTTATACGCCCTTCTCTAAACCAAGATGCTAACTCTCCCAACTGCTACCCAAAGAACTGAGTTGGGAGCAGAGGCTCAGACTGGTAGAACTGCAGCTGTTCTGCAGGTGCAGGCTCACTAACAAAAAGGGAACTCCAAAATCTCTTCAAAGGGAAAAAAAGAGGAACAGTGATTTACCAGTGTGTCAGAAAATATGAGGTTTCCTGGCTAAATAGAGACAGAGTTATGATTTATTACAGTTATGTTTTTATACTTTATAATAAAACAATATTATCAGCCTAGGCTAAATGGTTGGTCTCCCCCTTGACCCCACTTTTTAAGTTGAAGCTAAGGGATAATGTAACACTTCTGTACTAGTAAGTCAGGCTCAGTGAACTGACCAGACATATGGATACTCCTTAAAGGAGAACCACTTAAGGGAGCTGAGCAATTGACCTTTCCAAAGTCTAGGGATATCCTAAAGGCATCATCATGGTGCTCTAGCAAAGCTCCCATTCATTGCCGTGGAGCTTGTGCAAAACTGCTTCCTACTGGATTGTGTTCTTTATGTTCACATTTTATTTACTGTTCAGCTATCGAGATAAGAGAATAGCTTAAACTGAAAGTATAACAGCCATGCCATCTACAGTCAGGCAACCAGGCAATTAACTCACTTTAGCATTACAAGAAAGAAATAGGAAACCAAGCCACAAACACAGTTTTATACTAGTTATGAAGAAAGAAGGTAAGCATATGCTGTTTTAAAAATAAAGTTAGGTTTCATTTCAAGGCAGCATGAATTGCAACGTATCAGGATAGCCACGACCAGACGTGTGGTGGCCCACCAGTGGTTCAATAAAAGTTCTACTTTGACAAACTTGCTGGAATGCCAGAGAAAGGGGTTGCTATTGCCTTCAGGGTCTGCCATGCATGGCTGGTGGGCTGCATTTGGCTTATTGGGTAATGTTTACAGGCTTGGCTTAGCTGGTCTCAAAGAATTAAGGGCACAGACAGCTAATACACACACATCTCAAGGGAATATTGCATGGTTCCCATGTAGGTCCAAAAGTTTCTACCTGCTTTTTTAGACCTCCCAACATCTCTTGCCAAGATTCTATTCAGAAAGCATTATTACAGAAACTCCATCCCAAGCCCACCTTCTGCAGTGACCACAACTCAATCCCTTACCCTCTGCTATGCACAGATTAAAGGCATACAAATTTGGGATTTGGAAAGGCCTTCAGCAAAGTGACCCTCTGATAGGCACAAAAAGAAGGTCTGTTTCTTTTTTTGCTCTTTCTTTCTTTACTATCTATATCTTAATTCTCTGTTCCGACTTAATAAAGTGTTTTGGAAATGCATGTTTCTTCTATACGTTTGACACATCAAGAATATTTCCCAAGACATGCATGGTGTGGAGAAAGCAGATAGAAGTGGCATTTCTCCTTGTCAAATAACAATTTGAATCATTGGAAGTTAGAAGATACAGGGCAGATAAAAGAAGACAGAGATAGGATGCTGCCGTATGCCATTGGTCAGTGACAATGGACCACAGTCAGACCATTGAGCCATTAGCTCAGTATTGCCTACATTTTGTGGCAGCAGCTCTCCAGGATTTCAGGCTGTTCAGCTCTACTTGGAGATGTTAAATTATGGCATTCACTACTAGGAGATGTACTGATGGCCAGGTACGTAGACAGTTTTAAAAAGAGATTACTAAGCATGACTGCTAATATGTACTACTATAAGAGGCAGCATGCCTCTGAATACCCTTTGCTGGGATCAGAGTGGGAGAAGGTCATAAGCCCACCTGCATCAGACCAAAGTCTGCTCTGTGACTAGCCAGATGTCCAGAAGTAGCGCATGAGCTCAATAGCCCTTTTCCACTTGGATCCTCAGCAAATAATATTCAGTCATACTGCCTTTTATACTGTTTGAGCAGGCTGAGAAAACTGAAAAAATGCAGTGACTTCCAAACAACATTTTCTAGTCAATATAAATAATCCTCCACAGACCTTGGGAAATGTGCATATATTAACTGAATTTTATACATTCTCCACTCATTTTGCATAATCACCAACAGGCTTGGGGAATATGCATAGCTCAGCTGAATTTTGTACAGCCCCCAGGGAATAAGCATATTCCCTGGTTTCTTGCATAGAAATATACTAGATTGGCAAAATGAATATACTAGAAATATACTAGATTGGCAAAATGTTCACGTAGCAGAAAAATCCTTGAATTTCACATGACAAAAATATTTTGAGAAAGGAAATAAAAGTGACAAACCAAAAAGTGATAAAAGTGCCCTAATTTATATGCAGAGGTTAAATAAAACCAGAGAGGTTTTATTATGAGCTACATAGCATCAGATATTACAAGAGTGTTGAATTCAATCAATGAATGTTCCCCTAATAAAATTGAAAAAGGTTTGGTGCTGAAAAAATGTTCAATCACTTAATCATATTTTGTAATACGTGGCTCATTAGTGGCTCTGCTAAGATCTACAGAAGTACCCGGGATAAATGTTGAATCTGTAAGTTGCAAAATCTGTCTGTCTGTAATACTCTCATTAATGAAACCTCTAAAACTGTGCCAGAAATCAATTACAGAAAATCTGTTCAAGGTAAATGGAATAAGCCAATAAAATATCTAGGAATCTGACTGTCTTCAAACCTATGGTTCAAACAGCTCTTCTATATAAATTATGAACCAATAAATTTTTTTTATGGTCCCGTTGGACTTTCATGGTAGGTGAAATTGCCTCACTAAAAACAAATACTAGGATACACTTTCTATTTTAAAATAGAAATTGAAAAAAGATTGACTAAAGAATGTTAGCAAATAATAATAATAAACGCTTGAATTCCCATAGTACCCTTGGAAAAGAGCTATAAGAACAAGTAAAATTCCCGCATATTATAATTTATTTATTTATTTATTTGGTTGCATTTATATACCGCCCTTAGCAAATAGCTCTCAGGGCGGTAAACAGCATAGGGTAAAATACATATATGGCAATAATAAAATCACAAAAACATATATGACCTAAAAACAAATACAGTTAAACAGAAAATAAAAATAAAGACTTAGTATACAAGATTAAAAAGCTAAAAAGATTAGAATGATTAAAATGCCTTGGAGCATAAAAAGGTCTTTACCTGGCGCTGAAAAGATAATAGTGTAGGCGCCAGGCGTACCTCTTCGGGGAGCCTATTCCACAACTCGGGGGCCACCACAAAAAAGGCCCTAGATCTGGTAACCACCCTCCGGGCTTCACAATGAGTTGGTACCCGGAGGAGGGCCTTCGATGATGAACAAAGCGAACGGGTAGGTTCATAGTGGGAGAGGCGTTCCACCAGGTATTGCGGTCCCACGCCATGTAAGGCTTTATAGGTCATAACCAACATCTTGAATTTGGCCGGGAAGCAAATAGGTAGCCAGTGCAGGCGAGCCAGAACAGGAGTTATATGCGAAGACCGACTGGTCCTCGTCAATAATCTAGCTGCCGCATTCTGCACTAGCTGAAGCTTCTGAACTGTCTTCAAGGGCAGCCCAATGTAGAGTGCATTACAGTAATCCAATCTCGAAGTTACCAGAGCATGGACAACTGAGGTGAGGTCGTCGCCGTCCAGATAGGGGCGTAGTTGGGCTACCAAACGGAGATGGTAAAACACATTCCGTGCCACCGAGGCCACTTGAGCCTCAAGAGACAAGGAAGGGTCAAAAAGAACCCCCAGACTACGAACCTGTTCGTTCAGGGGGAGTGTAACCCCATCCAGAACAGGATGCACATCCACCATCTGAGCGGGGAAGGCGTTCACCAACAGTGTCTCAGTCTTGTCTGGATTGAGTCTCAGTTTATTAGCTCTCATCCAGTCCATTATCGCGGTCAGGCAACGGTTCAGCACATCAACAGACTCACCTGAAGAAGATGAAAAGGAGAAATAGAGTTGCGTGTCATCAGCATACTGATGACAACGCACTCCAAAACTCCTGATGACCTCACCCAGAGGCTGCATGTAGATGTTAAAAAGCATGGGGGACAAAACCGACCCCTGAGGGACTCCACAATGGAGAGTCCAGGGTGTCGAGTAATGTTCCCCAAGCACTACCTTCTGGCGACGATCCGCGAAGTAGGAGCAGAACCACTGCCAAGCAGTACCCCCAACTCCCAACTCCGCGAGTCTCCCCAGAAGGATACCATGGTCGATGGTATCAAACGCCGCTGAGAGATCAAGGAGAATCAACAAAGTCACACTCCCCCTGTCCCTCTCCCGACAAAGGTCATCATACAGGGCGACCAAGGCTGTTTCAGTGCCAAAACCGGGCCTAAAACCAGATTGAAACGGATCCAGATAATCAGTTTCATCCAAGAGCACCTGGAGCTGGCTAGCAACCACCCACTCCAAAACCTTGCCCAAAAAGGGGACATTCGCCACCGGTCTGTAGTTGTTCAAATTATCCGGGTCCAGGGAAGGTTTCTTTAATAGAGGTCTCACTATTGCCTTCTTGAGGCTGCTTGGGACTACTCCCTCTCTCAAGGAGGCATTAACCACTTCCCTGGCCCAGCCGGTGGTTCCAGCCCTGCTAGCTTTCACTAGCCAAGATGGGCAAGGGTCCAGAACAGACATGGTTGCCCGGACCATTCCAAGCACCTTGTCCACTTCCTCGAGCTGCACCAACTGAAACTCATCCAATAATAAAGAACAAGGCCGTGCTCCGGACAATTCACTGGATTCATCTGTCACAACATCAGAGTCTAAGTCCCTACGAATGCAAGCAATCTTGCTTTGAAAGTGCCCAGCAATTTCGTTGCAGCGGGCTTCAGATGTTTCTATAGTATCGGGCGGGCCAGAATGTAAAAGCCCCCGCACAACTTTAAAAAGCTCCACTGGGCGGCATAGAGATGACCTAATAGAGGCAGCGAAGTAAAGTTTTTTCGCTGTCCTTACCGCTTTCATATACAACTTATTGGTGGCACTTACTTATTATGGTTACAATCGTTGGGAGTTCACATCCATCTGCACTCCAGCCTCCTCCTCTCTTGCTTCATCACTCTCAGCTCCGGGGTATACCACGGAGCTGTATGAGCTCTACATCGGAGGGGGCGCGCGGGAGCGATCGTGTCAACAGCCTGAGTCATCTCTGTATTCCACAGTGCGACCAGGGCCTTGACAGGAGCACCAGTCTCATCAGCCGGAAAATCTCCCAGAGCCCTCTGAAAACCAAGAGGATCCATCAGACTGCGGGAGCGGACCAACCTAGTAGGTCCTCCACCTTTGCAGAGGGGAAGAGCTACTGTAAGCCTATATCTCAACAAGCGGTGATCTGTCCATGACAATGGGGTAGATGAAAAATCTCCCACCTCCAGATCACCATCTCCGTGACCAGTGGCGGAGATCAAATCACGAGTATGTCCCGGCACCAGATAAGACAGCCTCGGCATGGACATTGAAATCCCCCAGTACCAAAAGTCTAGGGGATCTCAATAGTACCTCCGAGACTATCTCCGTCAGCTCAGCTAAGGAAGCTGTTGGGCAGCAAGGTGGACGGTACACCAACAGTATTCCTAGTCTGTCTCCCTGGCCCAATACAAGGTGGAGACACTCTAGACCAGTCGCCACCTGGACAGGATGCTTAGTGAGAGGAAAAGTACTCCTACAGACCACAGCAACTCCCCCTCCCCAAATAAAGCCACATTTGAAAGCAACAGCACAGTGGTTGTATGTTTCAAAGGAAATCCCATGGTATAATACAGAGCAGAGCTGCACTAAACTCCCATTATCAATTATCCTATATCAAAACCATTAAAGAGAGGCAGTTCTAGATGTTTCGAATACCTTAAAAATGATGTTCACCTAAAATATCCTTGGTTTCATCTTCTATCAACCAAGACTTCAAGCTTGGAGGTCAAATATCTAATTGGATAAATAATAGTGTAATTATATATTCACTAACTGGCAAAAAACCTTGCGGTTTAAGGACGTACCTATAGCCAACAGAAATAGATATTTCTATCAAACTATTAAAAGCAGGGAAATTAGGCAGCTATAGTGAATGCACCAGGGGAGCAGGAGACCTGACCTCCTCGCTGAGATATTGTATTGCCCTACACATTTGCAAAAACGCAAAAACAATTTGGGTTGATCTTTCACAGTCCAATCCACTTCCAGTGTAGCTTGGAAGAATTTGGTAAAAAAAAAAGAATGAGGGGATTGGAAAGGGATGGGGGAGGGGAAGGGAGTGGTGAAGGAAGGGGGAGGGGAGGGGCCAGAGGAAGGGGGAGGGGAGGGAGAGGGGAGGAGATTGGGTGGGTGGGCACTGGGCAGAGGGGAAGCCCCTTTCCTTTCCAAAAGGAAAACATTGTGAACAGTATCATTCTTTTTCAGGGTTTTCCCCACCTTTTTATTCTACAGCAGGCACACGTAGCCTCCCACCCAAATTTAAACCAAAGCTATCCCGGGCCGTATCCACATCAGATCTTCTCCCAAAGAATCCTGGGAAGTGTTGTTAGTAAAGGGTGCTGAGAGTTGCTAGGTGATGCCCTGTTCTCCTCACAGAGCTTCAGAGTGGCTGACTGTTAAACCACTCTGGCCACTGGAGCTCTGTCAGTAGGAGTCTCCTCTCAGCATCCTTCATGAACTACACTTCCCATGTAAGCCATGACTGTCTTTGGGGGAAGCCATGACTGTCTAAGGTGAAATAAAGGTCTGGTGTGGGTGTGGCCCCCTGATTAGGCAATCCAAGCAGCTGTGAGTCTGGCTTTTAGAAGACTGACAGTTGGTTCTTACTGAGCATGCCATCCTTATCATTGTGTTCAATGCTAAATTTCTTAAATTAATTAAAAAGCTAGGCATTTTTTTAACTTTTAAACTGCAGATGATGACGGTCAAGAGTATGGGGCAATGTCAGTAATAGAATTACAGGTACTCTGTGAATGTGGCTGATTTTTATTTGCCAGATGCTTTCAGAGTGAGAGTCTGTAACTGGCAGAAGGGTGGCCCTCCCTGGGTGTGAGACAGAGGGGGAATAGATGTGCCCTGTGTGAAAAATATTGAGTGGGTCTGATTGTTCCCAATTCTGACAGAGGCCTACTGGGATAATTGGCTCAGTTAGGTTTTGTTGGTGGGCTCTTGTGGGTCTATATCAGGTATTTAGGAGGAAGTACGGAGGAACATGGGTGATGCCACCCCAATTTTAGTGATCACAGGTAGAGAGGGAGGTATAGCCGGGGGGGGGTGAATTACCATAGAAGACAAGGTCAATGCTATCTATGCCTTATTCCTCCCTCCCACTCCTCTCATGGATAAGTTCCTCACTGGGCATCTGTTGTGCTCACTGGCCTGTGTGTGTTCTTGTTTAACACCAGATCGGTACATAATAAGACCATACTCATCCATACTCAACCAGAGGATCAGCTATCCTGGATTTGATTCTAACCAATAGAGATGATTTGGTTGATGAAGTGGCAGTTACAGGAACTCTGGGGGAAAGTGACCACACCATACTTGAATTCTTGATTTTAACAGAAGCAAAAGCTGAGAGTAGCCATACGCTCACCCTGGACTTCAGGAAAGCTGATTTTAATAAACTCAGAACAATGGTAAGTAAAGTCTCATGGCAAGCGACCCTAATGAGAAAAGGAGTCCAAGATGGGTGGGAGTTTCTAAAAAAGGAAATTCTAAATGCACAATGGCAAGCAAGTCCAACAAGGAAAAAAGGGGGGAAACAGCAGAAGAAGTCAATGTGGCTTCACAAAAAGCTTAGAGAGGACCTGAAAACAAAAAAGGACACATACAGGAAGTGGAAAGAAGGCCAGGCCACAAAGGAAGAGTACAGGGAGGAATCATGGAATTACAGGGATGATGTCAGGAAGGCTAAAGCTGAGAATGAGCTGAGGCTAGCGAGGGATGCTAAAAGCAACAAAAAAGCTTTCTTCAGGTATTGCCATAGTAAAAGACAGAGAAAAGAAATGGTGGCACAGCTACTCAATGAGGATGGCAAAACGATGACAAAGAAAAGGCAGAAGTACTCGATTCCTACTTTGGCTCAGTCTTCTCCCAAAAAAGTATTTGTGACCCTCCCAGGAAACATGAAGTAGAAGGGGCAGGATTGGAGCTTGAGATTGATAGATAAATGGTCAAGGAAAACCTAATCACTTTGAACGAGTTCAAATTGGCAGGGCCCGATAACTGCATCCTAGAGTATTGAAGGAACTGGCTGAAGAACTCTCAGAACCACTGTCTATTATCTTTGCAAAATCATGGAGGACTGGTGAAGTGCTGGATGACTGGAGGAGAGCTAATGTTGTCCCTATCTTCAAGAAGAGCAAGAAGGAGGAGCCGGGGAACTACAGACCACTCAGCCTAACATCAATCCCTGGAAAAATTCTGGAGCAGATTATAAAGCAGTCAATCTGTAAGCACCTTGAAGGCAATGCAGTGATTACTAGGAGCCAACATGGATTTATGAAGAACAAATCCTGCCAAACTAATCTTATCAGTTCAGTTTAATTTATTGTGGTCAAGGACCCAAATAGAACGGGGATACAGTATACAATATACATACATAAACAGAAAAAAACCAGGAGCGTTACATAGAAGTATGTATTAATTGGGCCGCGTATATAAACTTGGCCACCTGAATGGTAATTCGTTTGTCTGTACCAGAAAAAATAAAAGCAACCATATCATCAGGAGTTTTGTGTTTATACATCGGGTTCAATATGATAGAGTTTAAAAATTTACAACGAATGTGGGAGTATAGGGAGCAATCAAGGGTACAGTGGCGAAGGGTCTCAATGCTATCTGAGCAACACGGGCAGGTTCGGAGATTATATAGGTATTCCCCTAAACCGCCCCTCAAGAATTGCAGAGTCCAGAGAATTAAATCTCGCTTTGGAAAATGCTATACGTAGTTTAGGAACGGTAAGAAAATAGAAATAGGGGACAATTTTTTCAAATTCAAAAATTAGGTTTAAATGTAGAGGAGAGCATGTTTTCATGGCCTGATTTGTTGAGATCTGATAGTCAATATCCTTTAAGCGAGAACGAATTAAGGTTACCGCTTCTCTGGGCGAATGGAGAAGCAAGTATTCCTTGGATAGACCTATTTTCAGTAATTTCAATTCTATTTTATTATTCCAAGAGGAGGGACTAGAATCTCCCCAAAATAGAGAGAGAAGGCCCGGCGAAGTATTAGTCGAGATTTTTGTCCAGTAGTTAACAGTCATTAACCAGGCCTGACAATCCAATGATGTGAGCCCACATTCGAGTCTAACTGCCGCTGATGGAGTACATCTAGGTACACCCAGAAGGCAGCATAGTAGGCTAGAGAGGACCGATTCAACTGTGGAGTTCATGTAAAGGATCCAGATCGGAGCTCCATATAAAAGTTGGGGCATGATCTTGTAATTAAATAATTTAATAATCGCTGGCACAAAGCGACCCCCTCTGTGATAATAAAAGCGGAGAAGGCTCTTGACAGAGAATTTAGCTTTCGAGATTGCCTCTCTTATATGGCAGGACCAGCTCATAGAGGAATGAAAAGTTATGCCTAAATATTTGTAGTGGGCAACTTGGTCTATATGATGGCCATTAATTGTCCAGGTAGGTAGAGATCTTTGGTTTGAGAACACAAGAATCTTAGTTTTACCATAATTTATAGATAGTTGGTTCTCATTGCAGTAGGTCATAAATGTCATTATCATCCATCTAAGGCCGATCTTAGAAAAGGATAAAAGTACGGCATCATCAGCATAAAGTAGCAAAGGACATTTGGCATCAGCAATTTTTGGGATATGAAAATCATGGGAGAGACAAGAGTCCTTTAGATCGTTCAAGTAAAGAGTGAATAGAAGGGGAGCTAAGACACAGCCTTGTCTTACTCCTGTGAATGTTGGGATGGAGTTTGTTAAACCACCCTCCTTGTCGTACGAGACTCGAAGCGACGTATGCTGATGTAGGTTATAGATTAAATAAAGCAGCCTTTTATCAATAGTTGTATTCATTAATTTTTGCCAGAGTTTGTCCCGGGGTATACAGTCAAATGCTGCCTTTAGGTCCACAAAGGCAACATGAAGGTTGGTATTCTTATATTTACTATATTTTACTGCTAAATGATGTAAAATGAGGCAGTGATCTAGGGTTGAGGAGCCTCTTCTAAAGCCTACTTGTTCTATGCCAAGAATGTTATACTCATCCATCCAAGTTTGTAATTTATTTTTCAGATATAAGGCATAAAGTTTACTTATTGTCGAAAGGAGACTGATGGGGTGGTAATTGGAGGGATCTTGTCGATTTCCCTTTTTAAATATGGGAATTACTATGGCTTCTTGCCATGACGCTAGAAAACATCCCGTTTCATTAAATTTAGTAAACATCCTAGCTACTAGAGGAGCCCACCAATCTGGGAAGCTCGGTAGTAGCTCGGCCAGGATGTTATCTGGACCTGGCGCTTTTCTTTTCTTAAGTCCGGTGATCAGATCCTTTATTTCCGATGGATTTACAGTCGGCCAGATGGGAAACAGATGGAAGTCAAATGAAAAGGGGGGCAAATTATTGGAACAGGCCCTCTGATATAAAGTTGTAAAATAGCCTTCCCATGTTTGGGGGGGGATAGAATATAGGACTGAGGGAGTGGGTCTAAATACTTTTGTTATAATGGACCAAAAAGTGTTCAAATTTTCTGATTTAGAGGCACATATGAGTTGATCCCATTCCTCTTTAAGTGCCTGAGTTTTTTTAAGTGCAATGACTGTCTTATATTTCTTTTTAGTTAGACCGGGGGGAGGTAACTCAGATGTTGTTGATGATAATTTAAGTAAATAGATCTCAGTTGTAATTTTAAGGCCAAACATTCCTTATCAAACCATTGGGGGCGCTCAATTTTTTTCTTTTTTAAAGTAATATTGAGAGATCGAGAGGATATTAAATTTTTGAAAGATCTAATTAAATCATCATAAGCATTATGAAGAACATCAATAGTCCGTACTCATTAAGAGAGGTTTAGTGTCTTGAAATTTTTTTTTCCAATTAATTTTTATTCAGATTTTCAAAACCAAACCAATACAAAAAAACCACAAATCAATAACTAATACAATAAAAAAATAAAAATAAAAATAAAAATATTGACTTCCGATTTGTCGTAGTTCAGCTATAAATCTATACTATATAACAAGCCTGTCTCTTAATAGATTATAAAATCACCTTCCTCCAGCGGTTATCTTAATTGGTTTCAAATCTCATTAACATCATATCATTTCATTCTTCCACAAAAAGTCAAAGAGAAGTTTCCAATCTTTGAGATATATGTCCATCAATTTTTTTTCTAAATAAACATGTCAATTAATCCAACTCATCAAGTCTACTAAGTCCAGTAATTTCAAATCGCTCTTCTTCCATTATCCATATTGGTTCCATCTTCCATCTTCCATCTTTACGCACCCAATAATCTTGCTGTCATAGTCATATAATAAAAGTCTGATAGGAATTTCCTTTATCACAGATATTTTCTTGCCATCAATTCCGAACGTATCACTGAAGTATTGTTGCAAAGCTGCATCTCTGTTCCTCTTTTTTACATGATACACTAGCACATCTCTTGAAGATTTTTCCATTAACACAAAACAGGGATTAATTCTGTTAACTTTCTCCATTTCAAGTTCCATCAAATCCTTCCAGTCCAGGAATTTTTTTGAACTGATAATATCTTTATCTCCAATCTCTTCAATTCCTTCAGGGACAGCGCTGAGTTCCAAACCATAATATTTGTCTCCAGGATCCATCACAACCAGGAAATCCAAATCTTTTTCCATGTCCATATTTAATCCAATCTCCATAGTTTGAACCTTGCTTTTAATTTCTCAATCATCCTTTTTTGATTTTCCAGATCTATCTTTATTCTCCTTTCTCATAGAATCCTGAATTTCTTTCAGCTCCTGTCTCATTTCATCAAATTCAATTCTCCACACTTGTCTATTATTTCTCAATTCTTGTTTTATTGACTTAATCCCATTCATTATTTTCTGAAACATGTCTAAAGATAAAGTCCCTTCTTGTACATCCATTATCTTCTTAATTGTCATTCTTAAAGCCAAAGGAACTAAACTCCTTCAATTTTCAATGTCCCAAGCAAAGAGCAGTTTATTTCTTTATCCAGTTATAAAGGAGTTAATCTTTCAAACCAACTGGCGTCACACTCTAGACAGCCCTTATCTCTTATATGCCCAGAAGTGCAAAAACAGCTTTAGTTCACAGCGTCCTAATGACTAGTAGCAACGAGAATGAGCAGATTCGTCAAAAAAAAGAAAGAAAAAGTAGATCAGAAAAAATAGTTCCAGACATATATTACACAAAAGTCTTATAAATCAAAAAGACTTTTCTTTTCTCTTCCAATCAGAAACCCCTCATCCGTTGTAATCTTTACAATGCCATTTTCCATGTCAGCTTTTTGCAATAGGAAAAAGATAGGCTTTATTTTCCTCCCCCTTAGTTCCGTGAGTAAAAAAGAAGGAAAGTTTTGGCTCACCCAGGTTCTCTTAATTGCCGATCCTTTGACAAATCTCTTTAGCTGTATAGATAAGAAAGTGATAAGCATAGACAGGAGGATGGTTGCCTGTTAGTCCGTTTTTTTAAAAAAGAAAAAAAAACAGGTCACTTATTCAGCTGAGCTGGCTATAAATCCTCGCTCTGTCCGAGCTGCTGGAAGGCCTTCTTTCACAGACGATTCTGACGAATTCCAGTCTCCCACAACCACAACAAAGCTGTGTGGGAAATCTCACGTTTCTTCCTTATCCGGAAGAAATTATCCCCAGTCAAAAAAAACCCTTCTGACTGGATTTAAGGCTGAAAAAGTTTCATCCAAGACGGGAGCCCGTCTCAGAGCTGCACAGGTGGAGGGATCCTCCTGGAAAGTGAGTGTCTTGAAATTTTAAAGAAGTCAAATGGTTCCCAATATTAGAGGCTACTGAAGATGTCCAACAGGATCTCTTATGATACGCGGAGAAGCTCATTTCGTTGTTACTGCTAGGAGGAAGGCGTATTTTCTCTTGACTATAGCAGGAGAATTTAATTGGAAGATGGTCACTGTTTAATTTTGTTCCAGTAGTGAAATTTCCTATCATGTTAATTAGGTTATGAGAGACTAAGACATAATCTATTATGCTACTTCCTAAGTTGGAAATATATGAGTATTCCACACATCCGTCAAAAGTTTGGAGACCGTTCAGAATAGTTAAATCATGACTAGCAGCAAAGCGAGCTAGGCAGATTCCTGCTCTATTGATTTTCTGATCCTTCGACACTCTATTGTAAGGAAAGGCTAGATAATCACACTCCTCGTCACGCCATAGTTTAGAGGCGAGGAGTGCATCATTGTTAGGGCCAATCCTTGCACTGAGATCTCCCATGAGTATCATTTTTGCATTAGGGTATCTAATCTCAAGATCTAAAATATATTGATCCAGGGATTCCCATATAGATTCTGTGAATGCACGGGATGTAGAGGGAGGCATATAAACATTAATGAGCAAAAAAGAGACAGCATCAGTTACCATCAGGGCTGCCATCGCTAGGGAATCGAGAGAAGAAATAAGGGAAATGTTAATATCTAAAGAAGTCGAGACTAAAATAGCCAGGCCCCCTTTTGCTCTGCCACATAGTGAGGGCGTAGCTGGAAGATCTAAAGAAAAAAAACCATTTAAAAAAGGTTTATAAGTAATCCAAGTTTCTTGCATAAAAATAATATCAAAATTATACAAATACGTAATCCATTCATACTCTGTGACTCTTGAGTTCCAACCTGCAATATTCCACAATAAAAAGTGAAGACTGTGTTTAGGCGACTTAGGTAAAAGGGAAGCATCATAATTGAGCCTTAAGTCATCTGAAGAGACTTGAGAAGCATCATTTGAAGTAACATAACATTGTCAATTAAGTTCAGTAATGCGATCTAAAGAGCCAGTGGTGTCTTTAAAGATCGCTCCATTAGTGGTGTTATATTTTTGTTTCGGGAGAACTTCAATTTCATAAAGTGCAAGAGTTCTTGGGCTATTTATAAGTCTCAGATCTTGTGAAAATGGAGGTCTGGCTTTATCCTTTCGGTTGGCCTGAGAGAGAGGAGCTTCATTATAGGCCACACTGTCTCGGTCTATAAGTCCGTGAGGGAGCACACCAGGATCCTCTGTTCTCAGAAGGGAAGGCTTTGTAACTGAGGCTTGTGTCCGAGAAGGTGACTTGAGTCGGAGAATTAGATGATGAAGTCTGTTTATAAGAGCCACTCTTTCAGACGCGGGAAGGGTAAGATACAAATCAGCAAGTTGGCTTTCTTCTGGCTCTAATTCGTGAAATGAGATTGTTGATAGTTGTGTACCGTCCATCTGTTTCTGAAGAGGGTTTGTAAGTGACACAGGTTCCTGCCCTGGTAGTAGACAATCATTTTGTCCAAAGTTAGATGTTGATAAGATGGCATCATCGGGCTGGGACAGCTGTGTCAGAATCACAAGAGGAACAGGAGGAGATGTATTAAAATAAAATCTTTGTACTAGAAAACCAAAGTTATATAAGTTGTTCCTATTATGGAAAATTTGATTCACCACAGCTCTCGAGTGGCATGTAATGATCAGTCGCCATTCGTAGGGGGTTTGAGACAAGATTTTCATAGATCTTATAAAGCTCAGCTTTCGAGGTATAGTCAGGGATTTGTTGAAGCAGTTATCCAAAAAAGCAATGCTTGGTGTCTGTAAACGATGTTCAGTATATTTGCCTTTGTAAGAGATTGCCAATTTGTCTGCTTGCAGCACCAGATTCCAAGGCAGAGAAAGGTTTGGATTCATAGTCATCTGCAGGGAATGACGATTGTTCATGATCAAAGAATTTCCCACATCAGTCGCAATTGAGGAATTGAGAAGTCGAGGTGATTCAGAGAGAGCAGAAACAGAAACCTCAGACTTAGAGATAGTAGAAGTTACAGTGGTAGTGTTACCAAATTGCTTTGGAGTTGACTTCGAATTTTGAGTTTCGAGGAGTTTAAACAAAGGTTTGAAGTTCATTTTATTAGAAGAGATGGATTTGGGGTTTTTAACGTTTTTTTATTTCTTTGTATTTTTAGTGTGTTGCGAGGATTTCTTCTTTTTTTCCCCATTTTTCTCATATACTTGCCCGGTCCGGGTTCATTTATAGAATCTTGGGGTGAAGGCAAGAGAGATTGAACCGCCTGCACCACTGTATGCAACAGTAAATTAGCTTCTGAAATATAATTTTTAATAAGTTTTATTTCCTCAAGCAAGTCTAAGTGAACTGCTGAGTCAGTAGCATGAGCAAGGGGGTGTTTCTTCCAGCTACCTGGAGGTGGCGTTATCTGTCCCTTAGAAGTTTGGTAGGAATCAATAGTTAAAAAGGCTGCAGATAGTGTTTCATTGGAAGAGTTAAGAGAATTGTTAAATCCAGCGTCTTGCAGTTCCTCTGCAAGATTTGGAGCAGAGTTATTCCAGGTGTGTTTGGTGGGAAGGTGGTGGTCTAGTGACCATTCATGATGGTAGGGTCTCGGTGAGGTTGGATAAGCTCTTAGAGCAATAGGTTGATCTGAGTGGATTGGATCGGCAGCCGGGAGAAAAAAGCTTGTAATTTTAGGCTGAGAGGATCTATGATGTCTAGATATATCGTCATCATGAGTAGGGTATTTCTGTTGGTAATTATTCATTGTCAGAGTTAATTGAGCGATTTAGCCACTGCAGCCAAAGTAATAAAAATGCTAGTGGGTCGGTTGGGTCGTAAAATAAAACAATAAAACAATAAAACTTTAAAATACCAGCCCAGCGATAAAATGGCTACCTCCTCGAGGTTTGCTGGAGCGGCAGTAAGAGTTTAGAGAAAAAAGAAAAAGCTTTGTTTGCATCAGTCCCAGCTTAAGGCGACACTTAAAAGGCTCATAAAGAGTGCAGCCAAGGTTTGAAGATTCAAATAGACACAAAAAGTACAAGGAAAACCAAAAAAGTGCTAGAGCAAGTAAACAATGCGTCTTACCGGAAACGGCTCTCGCTCCACCCCCCTCTAATCTTATCTCATTTTTTGATTGGGTAACCTCTCTTGTAGACTGTGGGAATGCTGTGGACATAATATATCTCGACTTCAGCAAAGCTTTTAACAAAGTGCCCCATTATATTCTGATTAGCAAGCTAGCTAAATGTGGGCTGGATGAAACATCTATCAGATGGATCCACAGTTGGCTCCAGAATTGTACTCAAAGAGTGCTTATCAATGGTTCGTTCTCAAACTGGGTAGAAGTAATGAGTGGGGTACCACAGGGCTCGGTCCTGGGCCCGGTGCTCTTTAACATTTTTATTAACGACTTGGATGAGGAGGTACAGAGCATGCTTATCAAATTTTCAGATGATACAAAATTGGGGGGCATAGCTAATACCGTGGAAGACAGAAAGAAAATTCAAAGGGACCTTGATGGGCTGGATCATTGGGCTGAAATCAACGGAATGAAATTCAACAGGGATAAATGCAAAGTTCTACACTTAGGAAAAAGAAACCAAATGCACAGTTATAAGATGGGGGATACTTGGCTCAGCTAAGGAAGGATACAAGAAGGACCTTGGAATTGCTATTGATCACAAGCTGAATATGACCAGCAAAAAGGCAGCAGTAACAGTATATGACATGTGAGAAGGATCTTGGAATCGTCGTTAATCACAAGGTGAATATGAGCCAACAGTGTGATGTGGCTGCAAAAAAGGCAAATGCTATATTAGGCTGCATTAACAGAAGGATAGTTTCCAAATCGCGTGAAGTACTAGTTCCCCTCTGTTCAGCACTGGTTAGGCCTCATCTTGAATACTGTGTCCAGTTCTGGTTTCTGCACTTCAAGAAGGATGCAGAGAAACTGGAACAGGTTCAGAGGAGGACAACAAAGATGATCAGGGGACTAGAAACCAAGCCCTATGAGGAGAGACTGAAAGAACTGGGCACGTTTAGCCTGGAGAAGAAAAGACTGAGGAGAGATATGATAGCACTCTTCAAGTACATGAAAGGTTGTCACATAGAGGAGGGCCGGGATCTCTTCTCAATCGTCCCAGAGTGCAGGACACGGAATAATGGGCTCAAGTTGGAGAAAGCCAGATTTTGACTGGACATCAGGAAAAGCTTCCTAATTGTTAGAGCCATACGCCAATGGAACCAATTACCTAGAGAGGTAGTGGGCTCTTCGACACTGGAGGCATTCAAGAGGCAGCTGGACAGCCATCTGTCGGGAATGCTTTGATTTGGATTCCTGCATTGAGCAGGGGGTTGGACTCAATGGCCTTATAGGCCCCTTCCAACTCTACTATTCTATGATTCTATGATTTGATCAAGGATAAAGGTGGCCGTTTTGGTGTGCATTACCAAGACATGGGTGGGTGAGCTGGGAGGAGTTGATCTGACCCAGCTTTGCCCACCTAGATACTCGGTGCAACACTAGCACAGGCTGCAGGGATGAGGGGGAGGAGTTGCTGTGGTCTACAGAATTTCCATCTCTGTCATCAGGAAATCACTCTGCCTTGGAGCTGGCTATCCAAAAATCAGCCAGGAATTTTTTTAATTTTTAAACTGTGGAAGATGAAGGACAGAGTATTGGGCAAGGTAGGTAACAGGATGTGAACATGGCTGATTTTTAATTAATTTCAACAAATTATGAAAACTCTTACAAGGAAAAAGTCCGAAAGAGGTCTAGTTTCTCTCTCTCTCTTTTTACACTTTGAACTCTTGATTCTGTTTTGTTTATCGCCTTGAAAATTTATTTTAGAGAGTTGTTAATCAAGCATTTCTGAGTTCAGGACTGTAAGTTTTGTAAGGTTTTGTTTTGAAATGAGCTTATGGGAAGCATCAGAATAGCATAGGGGGTGTTTTCAATTTAACATTGAGGAATGCAAAGTATAGTATACAGCCACTCTCGTAGCTGTATAATTAAGAAATCGTAAGTAATGGTCTTTGCTTAAATATCCCAAAGGGGTCTAACCACTACAATGGTTCCAATACATACGAGCTATGTAGAAAAGAAAAGATCTGAAAGAGGCTTATCTAAAATGTATGTTTTAGTCTTTGAAATCATAGCCAGGTACAAGCTTTAAAGAACAATGGGTAAAAATAATTGCCAGCGAAATTTCAGAACAAGAATGAGGATTTTTTTTAACTCAGAAACCAGCGTGATCTCTTTCTGTCAATATAAGAGAAAATCACTATAAACTGTTCTAACAACTGATATATATACAGACTCAGTAAAATTTATACTATGTATGATTTAAGTGTTGTCAATGTGAACATTAGATATGAAGTATCCAAGTAATCAGTTTCCTCTAAGTATATCTAAAGCTGGACTGCCACCACCCTGTCAATTGCCTTGCCCCAAAAGGGGATATTAGTCACTAGGCAATAGCTGTTTAACACATCTGTGTCCAGGGAGGTCTTCTTATGGAAGGGATACATCTCCTTCAAGGCAGATGGTACCTCCCTCTCCTGCACTCCCTAGATCCACTCAGTGGCTAGTTCTAAGAAGCGAAGGTGGGTCAGGGTCAAGGGGAAAGGTGGTTGGCTGCACTACTTCTGGATAAAGTAGCACTTGATCTGTCACTGGATCAGGCATTGGACTTGTTCTAACCATGGTGTCCAAGTCTGTTGCAGTGTGGTTTGGTTCCTAAAATGCCATAACGAGTTCTTACAGCAGGCCTCTGAGGGTGTCAAAGCAACACTCTCCTGGGCAGATGACATAATTCTAAAGACACAAGTGAAAATTATTTTGACAAGGAAAAAAGGGGAAGACAGCAGAAGCCAATGTGGCTTCACAAAAATCTTAGAGATGACCTGAACACAACACACATATGGAAGGAAGGAAGGACAGGCCACTACGGAAGAGTACAGACCCACAGCACAGAATCGCAGGGATGCCAGTGGGAAGGTTAAAGCTGAGAATAAGCTGTGGTTAGTGAGGGATGCTAAAATCAACAAAAAAGCTTTCTTCAGGTACATCTATAGTAAAAGACAGAGAAAAGAAATGGTAGTCCAGCCACTCAATGAAGACGGCAAAATGATAGATGACAAACAAAAGGCAGAAGCACTTAATTCCTCACGTTGGCTCAGTCTTCTCCCAAAAGAGGGTCTATGACCTTTCTGACAAAGGTGACGTTCAAACTGAAGGGCCAGGATTATAGTTTGAGATTGATAGACCAATGGTCAAAGAATACCTAATTAGTAATAACTGGAGTTCATAACTCCAGGATCCTATGAACTGCTTCCTAGAGTATTTATTATTTATTTATTTTATTGCACTTTTAGACCGCCCTATAGCAACATGCTCTCAGGGCGGTGTACAACAGGATAAAAACAGATTTAAAACTAGAGCATATAAGTATAAAACACATTAAAACAGATTAAGACAGAATTAATAAAAATTACAAATAATTAACTATAACATTAAAATTAAAACTAAAACTAAAATGCCTGGGCAAAGAGGTAGGTCTTTACCTAGCGCCAAAAAGATATCAAAGAAGGCGCCAGGCGTATCTCGTCAGGGAGGGCATTCCATAGTTCGGGGGCCACCACCAAGAAGGCCCTGGATCTCGTTATTGCTCTCCGGGCCTCCTTGTGAGTTGGAACCCAGAGGAGGGCCTTCGACGTCGAGCGCAGCGAACGGGTAGGTTCATAGTGGGAGAGGCGTTCCATCAGGTATTGCGGTCCGGTGCCGTTAAGGGCTTTATAGGTAAGAACCAACACTTTAAATCTGGCCCGGAAACGTATTGGTAGCCAGTGCAGTTGGGCCAGGACAGGTGTTATATGATCAGATCTTTTAGTCCGAGTAAGAACTCTGGCCGCGGAATTCTGCACCAGCTGAAGTTTCCGAACCGTCTTCAAAGGTAACCCTACATAGAGTGCATTACAGTAATCCAATCTAGAGGTTACCAGAGCATGGATAACTGAGGCAAGGTTCTCCCTGTCCAGATAGGGTTGTAGTTGGGCTACCAGCCAAAGCTGGTAGAACGCATTCCGTGCCACCGAGGCTACCTGAGCCTCCAGCGACAGGAGCGGATCTAATAAGATCCCCAAACTACGGACCTGCCCCTTTAGGGGGAGTGTAACCCCATCTAGGGTAGGTCAGACATCAACCATCTGGGCAGAGGGTCCCCCACCAACAGCATCTCAGTCTTGTCAGGATTGAGTCTCAGTTTATTAGCTCTCATCCAGACCATTATCGCGACCAGGCAGCGGTTTAGTACATCAACAGCCTCACCTGAAGAAGATGAAAAGGAGAAATAGAGCTGCGTATCATCAGCATATTGCTGAAAACGCACTCCAAAACTCCTGATGACCTCACCCAGCAGCTTCATATAGATATTAAAGAGCATGGGGGACAGAACTGAGCCCTGCGGGACCCCATATTGGAGTACCCAGGGCCTCGAGTAATGCTCCCCAAGCACCATCTTCTGGAGACGGTTCTCGAGGTAGGAGCACAGCCACTGCCAAGCAGTGCCTCCAACTCCAAATCCGCAAGTCGCTCCAGAAGGATACCATGGTCAATGGTATCAAAAGCCACTGAGAGATCAAGGAGAACCAACAGAGTTACACTCCCTCTGTCCTTCTCCCGACAGAGGTCATCATACAGGGCGACCAAGGCCGTTTCTGTACCAAACCCCGGCCGAAAGCCCGATTGAAATGGATCCAGATAATCAGTTTCATCCAGAAGAGCCTGGAGCTGGCGAGTGACCACATGCTCCAGGACCTTGCCCAGAAAAGGAACATTTGCTACCGGTCTATAGTTGTCAAAATTGTTGGGGTCCAAGGAGTGTTTTTTTAGGAGCGGTCTCACCACCGCCTGCTTTAGGCAGAGTGGGACCACTCCCTCTCATAAAGAGGCATTAATCACCTCCTTGGCCCAGCCAGCTGTTCCATTTCTGCTAGCTTTTATTAGCCACGAGGGGCAAGGATCCAGAGCAGAAGTGGTTGCCCGCACCTGTCCAAGCACTTTGTCCACATCCTTGAGCTGTACCAACTGAAACTCATCCAATAAAACAGGACAGGCCTGTGCTCCAGACACCTCATTAGATTCAACTGCAACAATATTGGAGTCAAGGTCCCAGCGGATGTTCATGATCTTATCTTGGAAGTGTCTCACAAACTCGTTACAGCGGGCTATTGATGGTATCATTGCGTCCTGAGGACCAGAATGTAAAAGTCCCCGAACAACTTTATAAAGTTCCGCTGGGCGGTTAGAAGATGACTGAATGGAGACAGCAAAGTACTGCTTCTTTGCTGCTCTCACTGTCTTCACATAGAGTTTGGTAGAGGCCTTCACAAGTGCATGAATACAGGCGTCGGGAGTTCGTCTCCATTTGCACTCAAGCCGTCTCCTATCTTGCTTCATCACTCTTAACTCCGAGGTATACCAAGGAGCCAATTGAGCTCTGCAGCGGAGGGGGCGCACCGGGGCGATCGCATCAACTGCCCGGGTCATTTCCGTATTCCACAGAGTGACCAGGGTTTCGACAGGAGCATCAGTTTTATCAGCCGGAAAACTCCCTAGAGCCTTTTGAAAACCCTCAGGATCCATCAGTCTCCGGGGATGGACCATCTTAATTGGTCCTCCACCCTTGCAGAGGGAAGAACACATTGTGAGTCTAAACCTCAACAGGCGGTGATCTGTCCATGACAAAGGAATAGATGTAAAATTCCTTAATCCCAGATCACCATCCCCTAATCCAGTGGCAAAAATCAAGTCTAGAGTGTGCCCCGATATATGCGTAGGGCCAGTAACAAATTGAGACAGCCCCATGGCTGTCATGGCGGTCATGAAGTCCTGAGCCGCTCCAGACAAAGCAGTCTCGGCATGAATGTTGAGATCCCCCAATACCAAAAGTTTGGGGGATCGCAACAGTAAATCCGAGACCACCTCTGTCAGCTCAGTTAGGGAAGCTGTTGGGCAGCAGGGTGGACGGTACAGCAACAGTATTCCCAGTCTGTCTCGCTGACCCAACACAATATGAAGACACTCCAGACCATTAGCCACATGGATAGGGTGCCTAACAAGAGGGATGGAACTTCTATAGACCACAGCAATTCCCCCTCCCCGACCCTCGGATCTACCCAGGTACTGAACCGAGTACCCAGGTGGGCACAACTGGATAAGATTAATACCTCCCAGATCACTCACCCAGGTCTCGGTAATAAATGCCAGATCGGCCACCTCATCCACAATCAAATCATGGATGAGGGAGGTTTTATTATTTACCGATCTGGCATTAAAAAGCAGCAACTGGAGATCCGAGAGTTGGCTGATAGAACTACCAGCAATCCTGTGGGTGTGAGGAGGACCGGAACACGGCACAGCCACCAATTGTCTGGGTCGAGTTCCCCTAGGCTGGCATGTCCTCCTCACAGCGCCATACCTCCCGTTACCCGTCACTACGCTGACTGGGGCCCCCACTGGTCCTCCCTCCCAATACACTATCCTCCCGCCCAGGCACATAATAAATAAAATAAATAACAAAACACAAAATCTATACACATTCACACACTCACTCATACAAGCACTCATGGATCCAAACAATATAAAAGTAACAGCAGCACAGAAAATAGAAGCAACCACAAGCTAATCCGGGATTAATAGAGTCCTTAGGAATAAAAAGCTGCCTCAAAAAAAAAAAAAAAAGGAACTGGAAGGAACTGATGAAGAACTCTCAGAACCACTGTCTTAGTATTCTGATATCATGATATTCTGTCACGATATTCTGATTAGTAAGATAGCTAAATGGGAGCTGGATGGAACAACTATCAGGTGGAGCCACAACTGGCTACAGAATCATACTCAAAGTGCTTCTCAATGGTCTTTCTGAAATTGGGGAGATGTAACGAGCAGGGTACCACAGAGATCAGTCCTGGACTCTGTGCTCTTCAACATTTTGATAAATGCACATGATACAAAGTTGGGAGGGATACCTAATACCCTGGAAGACAGAAACAAAATTCACTTTCCTGGGTTGGAGCATTGGGCTGAAAACAACAGAATGAAATTTAACAGGGTAAGTAATTCTACACCTAAGAAAAAGAAACAAGGTACAAATTGTAAGGTGGGGGATACTTGGCTCAGCAATACTACATGCAAGAAGGAATTTGGAATGGCTGTTGATCACAAGTTGAATATTAGTCAACAGTATGATGTGGCTGCAAATAAAGCAAATGCATTAACAAATGTATGTCATGTGATAAGTACTAGTTGTCCTGTGGCACTTAGGAGGGCCTAATAATATGTATTTCACCCATCATTGGCTGGCTTTGGGGTCCTTCTTCTGCTGTTTAACAGGACTTTGAATCTTGAATGGCTGAACAGTGTTGCTTAGTTATGTGACCCATGAGTATGTTTTATTTTGCTGTTTCTTTGAAATTATGTGGTAGCTTCCTTTTTATACATTTTCACAAGCACTGCGGTGCCCTAGGAAGCCAGCGTTCTCTAGTCATTACTCAAGGAATGGAAGAGGTCAAATGAGAGAAGTTTTGTCTCCTAGGTTCTCCTCAAACTACCAGCAACATTCTAATTACATTATTTGGCTTCCAGAATATATGTCTCAGAAAGAAGGCTGGATTAAGTGATTCCTGCTATTCCTATTGATGATTTGGTTTCAAGAGGCAGAACTTCTACTTGGGGTCTAAGTTCCTCCCATCTATTCCTCAAAAAAGACAACCACAATAGGAAGCAATGAAGAACAAACAAAAAAACAATACCTCATCACATTTCTTGCAGTAACAAATGCTTTAATGTGTGTTCCACAACTAAGTATGTTACATGGTGCATGCACATCATGTGCAAGGGCTTGGTGATGTCATAGATCTCATGGTTACCAGCCAAAAATCTTGACGAGAAAACCAAAAAGTTTATACAGCAAAAAAATCTGGATAAGCATCATTGAGCACAGTGTATTCGTCTAAAGATGCATGAATTTGCAAGCAACACAGTTGTGCTAGAATTGTACCAGAATGGTCTGGTAAAGTTGGTGACATTAGTATGTCACAGTATATTACAATAAATGTTGCTATAAAAGAATATAAATATGTATTTTTTAAAAAACAAAGTTGCAAAACCCAACAGCACTGAAATGGCAGGATGGTTCCAATCTGGTCCAGAATCCAGAGAGCTCGAATACATGAAATTGCTGAACTTACCAAATGTTCACACAGGTTCTCAGCATACCCAGACAGCAGCTCCTCCACTCAATATTCTCCTTCAACTTCCCAAGTAGTTCTAGCAGACACAATGCCTTTTGAAATCATTATTGAAAAGCCCCTTTCCTGTACAGGCCAGAATTCTTTATTCTGACCTAACACAGGCAAATCTTTGGGGCTCCTTTCAGAAACCAAGTGTATGGTACTACCTAGAATTACAATGACTTTTTAATTCAGCAACCATTGATGATATTAATTAATTACTGATATTAATGTTTTTACCCTGTTCATTACTAATGGATGGGTGGTTAGAACTATTACTACAACTATTACTACTATAGACATGTTTACTTAAAGGCCAGACCAAATAATCAACAGGCTATGGTCTGAAGGCACATGAGGCCAACTCCCTGCTGAAGCTAAGCAGCGTCAGGTCTGGTCAGTGCCTGGATGGGAGACCGCCTGGGAACCATATGTGAGCCGCCTTGGGTTTCTAGCATGAAAAGGAAGGTGGGGTAGAAAGGTAATAAATAACTACCACCACCACCCTTTCCCGGTTGGACTTCTGCTCTACGGGGGTCACACAGGACCAGGCCCCAGATGTGGCTGATTTTTTCTACCTGTCCCTTCTCTGGAGGGGATACATAAGCCAGCTGGCTGAGGGGGCTCCTGCTTTGTCTGCCTTTTTCTGCGTCTTCAGTTATGTGCCTGGGAGAGAGGACTCAGAGCCAAGTGGGGAGATTTGAGGGGCCCCAATTAGTGTAGTGACGGGTAGAGGGAGATATGGCGTTGTGAGGAGGACTTGCCAGGTAAGAGAAACGCGGCCCAGGCAGTTAATGGCTGTGCCTTGTTCCGGTCCTCCCCACACCCGCAGGTTTGTTGGTTGCCCTATCAGCCAGCTCTCAGGCCTCCAGATGCTGCTGCTAAATGCCAGATCGGTGCATAATAAGATCTCCCTCATTCACAATTTAACTGCCAATCTGGCATGTATAACTGAGACCTGGGTGGGCGAGCAGGGAGGAGTTAGTCTCTCCCAGCTGTGCCCACCGGGATACTTGGTCCAGCATCAGGGTAGACCTGAGGGTCGGGGAGGGGGGGTCGCTGTGGTCTATAGGAGTTCTATCTCCCTCTCCAGGCATCCTGTCCATGTGACTACTGGTCTGGAGTGTTTGAACCTTATGTTGGGTCAGCGGGACAGACTGGGGATTCTGTTGGTGTACCGCCCACCCAGCTGCCCAACAGACTCCCTAGCTGAGCTGACGGAGGTGGTCTCGGGTGTACTGTTGAGATCCCCCAGACTGTTGGTTCTGGGGTATGTCAACATCCATGCCGAGGCCACCTTATCCGGGGCAGCTCAGGATTTCATGGTCTCCATGACAACCATGGGACTGTTCCAATATGCCATTGGCCCAACACATGTAGCAAGGCATACTCTAGATTTGGTTTTTGCATCTGGACATGGAGTTGGTGATCTGAATGTGGGGAGCCTTACATCAGTCCCTCTGTCATGGACAGATCACTGCTTGCTGAAGTTTAGACTTACAGCGGCTTTTCCCCTCTGCAAGGGTGGGGGACCTCTTAAGTTGGTCCACCCCCAGAGACTAATGGATCCGGATGGTTTCCAAAGGGCTCTGGGGAGTTTTCCGGCTGATAGGGCTGGCGCTCCTGTCGAAACCCTGGTTGAACTGTGGAATACAGAAATGACCCGGGCGGTTGACATGATTGCTCCTGAGTGCCCTCTCCTGTGTAGAGCTCGTATACCCCAGAGTTGAGAGCGATGAAACAATATGGGACACGGCTTGAGTGCAGATGGAGGAGAACTCCTAGTGGATGCAATTATGCACTGGTAAGTGCCTATGGTAAGCTGTATATAGGGGCAGTGAGGGCAGCAAAAAAACAATATTTTGCTGCCACTATCAAATCATCAATCTGCTGCCCAGCGGAGCTCTTCAGAATTGTCCAGGGGCTATTACACTCTGGCCCCAGGGACATGGTAGAACCATCTGAGGCCTGCTGTATATTTATTTATTTATTTATTTCAATTTATATACCGCCCTTAGCAGAGAAGCTCTCAGGGCGGTGAACAAACAAGATAAAAAGAATATATCATAATAAAAATCATAAAAACATATACAAACAAACAACAACAAAAACTACAAAAACACAATACGACAAAAATTAAAAATACGGATTAAAAGATTAAAATGGTTAAGAAAATTAAAATGCCTGGGAGCATAAAAAGGTCTTTACCTGGCGCCGAAAAGATAGAAGTGTAGGCGCCAGGCGTACCTCTTCGGGGAGGCTGTTCCACAACTCAGGGGCCACCACAGAAAAGGCCCTAGATCTAGTAACCACCCTCCGGGCTTCCCGATGGGTTGGTACCCAGAGGAGGGCCTTAGATTCTGAACGAAGTGAACGGGTAGGTTCGTATCGAGAGAGGCGTTCCACAAGGTATTGAGGTCCCATGCCGTGTAAGGCTTTATAGGTAAGAACCAGCACCTTGAATCTCGCCCGGAAGCAGATAGGAAGCCAGTGCAGACGCGTCAAGACAGGTGTTATATGCGAAGACCGACTGGTCCTCGTCAGTAGTCTGGCAGCTGCGTTCTGCACCAGCTGAAGCTTCCAAATTGTCTTCAAGGGCAGCCCTACGTAGAGCGCATTACAGTAATCCAATCTTGAAGTTACCAGAGCGTGAACAACGGAGGCGAGGTCGTCCCTGTCCAGATAGGGGCGTAGTTGGGCTACCAGACGAAGATGGTAAAACGCATTCCGTGCCACCGAGGCCACTTGGGCCTCGAGAGACAGGGAAGAGTCGAGAAGAACCCCCAAACTACGTACCTGTTCCTTCAGGGGGAGTGTAACCCCATCCAGAACAGGGTTAACATCCACCATCTGAGCAGGGAAGGCATTCACCAACAATGTCTCAGTCTTGTCTGGATTGAGTCTCAGTTTATTAGCTCTCATCCAGTCCATTATCGCGGTCAGGCAGCGGTTCAGCACATCAACAGACTCACCTGAAGAAGATGAAAAGGAGAAATAGAGCTGCGTGTCATCAGCATACTGATGGCAACGCACTACAAAACTCCTGATGACGGCACCCAGCGGCTGCATGTAGATGTTGAAAAGCATGGGGGACAAAACCGACCCCTGAGGGACTCCGCAATGGAGAGTCCATGGTGTCGAGTGATGTTCCCCAAGCACTACCTTCTGGTGACGATCCGCGAAGTAGGAGCGGAACCACTGCCAAGCAGTGCCCCCGACACCCAACTCTGCGAGTCTCCTCAGAAGGATACCATGGTCGATGGTATCAAACGCCGCTGAGAGATCAAGGAGAATCAACAAAGTCACACTCCCCCTGTTCCTCTCCCGACACAGGTCATCATACAGGGCGACCAAGGCTGTTTCGGTGCCAAAACCGGGCCTGAAACCGGATTGAAATGGATCTAGATAATCGGTTTCATCCAAGAGCGCCTGGAGTTGGCTGGCAACCACCCGCTCCAAAATCTTGCCCAAAAAAGGGACATTCGCCACAGGTCTATAGTTGTTTAAATTATCTGGGTCCAGGGAGGGTTTCTTTAAAAGAGGTCTCACTACTGCCTCCTTGAGGCTACCAGGGACCACTCCCTCCCTCAAGGAGGCATTAACCACCTGTAATGAATTTGCTAGGCAATTCCAGGATAAAATCTTTAGCATCCATCAGGACTTAGACTCCAGTGTTAGAGCAGGTGAATCAAGCAAGGTATCCAGAGCACAGCCTTGTCCCAATTTCTTGGATGAGTTTCAGTTGGTGCAGCTTGAGGACGTTGACAAGGTGCTTGGACAGGTTCGTGCAACCACTTCTGTGCTGGATCCTTGCCCTTCTTGGCTAATAAAAGCTAGCAGGGATGGAACAGCCGGCTGGGCCAGGGAAGTGATTAATGCCTCTCTACGAGAGGGGGTGGTCCCTGGCTGCCTGAAAGAGGCAGTAGTGAGACCACTCCTGAAGAGGCCCTCCCTGGACCCAGAAAATCTTAATAACTATAGGCCAGTAGCAAATGTTCCATTTCTGGGCAAGGTCCTGGAACGAGTGGTTGCAGGCCAGCTCCAGACACCCTTGGATGAGACCGATTATCTGGATCCATTTCAGTCGGGTTTCAGGCCTGGTTTTGGCACAGAAACAGCCTTGGTCGCCCTGTATGATGACCTTTGTCAGGAGAGAGACGGGGAGTGTGACTCTGTTGATTCTCCTTGATCTCTCACCGGCTTTCGAAACCATCGACCATGGTATTCTTCTGGGAAGACTAGCTGAGTTGGGAGTAGGAGGTACTGCATTGCAGTGGTTCCACTCCTACTTGGCGGGTCGCCTCCAGAAGGTGGTGCTTGGGGAACATTACTCAGCACCCTGGACTCTCCAGTATGGGGTTCCACAGGGGTCAGTTCTGTCCCTCATGCTGTTCAACATCTACATGAAACCGTTGGGTGAGGTCATCCGGAGCTTTGGAGTGTGTTGCCATCAGTATGCTGATGACACGCAGCTCTATTTCTCCTTTTCATCTTCTTCAGGTGAGGCTGTCAATGTGCTGAACCAGTGCCTGGCTGCGACAATGGACTGGATGAGGGCTAATAAACTGAGGCTCAATCCAGACAAGACTGAGATGCTGCTAGTGGGTGGTTCTTCTGACTGGATGGTGGATGTCCAACCTGTTCTGGATGGGGTTGCACTCCCCCTGAAGGAGCAGATTCATAGTTTGGGGGTTCTCCTAGAACCATCTCTGTCACTTAAGGCTCAGGTAGCCTCGGTGGCACAGAGTGCCTTCTACCAACTTCGGTTGGTGGCCCAACTACGTCCCAGGGATAACCTGGCTTCAGTTGTCCATGCTCTGGTAACCTCCAAATTAGATTACTGCAATGCACTCTATGTGGGGCTGCCTTTGAAGACGGTTCGGAAACTGCAGCTTGTGCAAAATGCAGCGGCCAGACTGGTAACAGGGACCAGACGGTCCGAACATATAAAACCGATTCTGGCCCGCTTGCATTGGCTGCCTGTATGTTTCTGAGCTCAATTCAAGGTGCTGGTTTTGACCTATAAAGCCTTACATGTCTTGGGACCACAATACTTGATGGAATGCCTCTCCCGATACAAACTCACCCGTACACTACTTTCAAGATCAAAGGCCCTCCTCCAGGTGCCTACTGCAACAAGGGAGAGGGCCTTCTCAGTGGTGGCCACCAAATTATGGAATGATGTCTCTGACGAGGTGCACCTGGCACCAACACTGTTATCTTTTCAGCGCCAGGTCAAGACTTTCCTTTTCTCCCAGGCATTTTAGCATGTGTTTAAATTGTTTTTATATTGTTTTAAATTTTAAAATTGTGTTTTAAATTGTTTTTAAAATATGTGTTTTAATTGTATATTTGTTTTAATGTTTTTGATTGCTGTAAATTGCCCAGAGAGCTTCGGCTATGGGGCAGTATACAAGCGCAATCAATCAATCAATCAATCAATCAATCAATCAACATTTCTCCCAGGACAACGTATCGCTTTCCAGCCGTGTCCTACTGCTGCTAGTACTGAATTGGAGATCACACAATATTGACTTTTCCCCCCACACAAGCAGAAGGTACAGCACCCCACAGGAGCAGCACCCTGCTCTTAGTCGAGGGGAGTGTCTCCTCCTTCCCTCCCAAACATGTTTACTTAGGACTTTGAATCATTAGCTGTGCCCCTAAATTGATCCAGGGCAGGGAAGGGGGAGGCTGTGATAGCTCTACAAATTATCATAATGAATTTGGAAACTTTATATAGAAGACACGTGGCACTACAACTGAAATATGCTATGTGAATGTACGGTGGGATATTTGAGGTCTCCACATCTTTTATATTTCCCACATGGGGCAATTGAAGGATGTAAGATATTCTAGCAAGAATTTCAAACTTTCTTGTTGGCTACACTTGGACAATAAACTGGATGTACAGAAAATAACTGTTAATGTGGCAGGCAGCAATGCAAGTAAAGTTGTACAATTCCTTTGAGCTGTCTGCTGAAGCAGTTGTAAGGCACTGGTGAATGCTTGAAAGTAATGTGGCCGTGGACGGATTTCTTTATTACTATTACCTGCCCTTCACCATAAAACAATTAAAAATGAATGGCGAGAGAGATGTAGCCACATATTCTATCATGAGTTATGGTGTGGGTGTATAGAATTGATGGAGGTATGCTGCTATTGTGTTCTGAGTTACATCCTCAAGTCTGCCATTCCAAAGTGAGCGGGATAAGAGGAACAGGCAGCAGATTCTTGCCATAGGGTTAGACCTAAAACAAAATTTCTCATTTGATGTGTTTGCAAATTACAAATCTCTTTAAAAGTAAAAAAAACTAATTGGTAATAAATATAGAGCACTACAAGAATTTAAAAAATGAAGGAACAAAAGGTTGTGCTACTACAACAATACTACAGTACCACTTATTCATGAATATATACTATATTGGCACACTAGTTTTTTTATGTAACAATGGTAATTTTGAATAATGGTAATCAATTTCTTTCAGAAAAATTGTAATTGCAATGGTATCCAAGCTCTTCTAAATCTTTTAAGGCCTGTGACAACCGCAATTCACTATGGGCCAATCCAATATGCAGCGATGCACAGTTGTCTCAGACAAATGCCCGAATGAATAAGCCCAATGTAGCTTGGGCCTTGGCCAAATCTGGTGGCTATCCCAGAGAGAGAGAGAGAGCATGCACACAAATTGAGACTCTGGACACGTTCTTATATGGAACAGGGACTGAACCAGAATTACATAAATATGTTACATAGGTGAACATATATAGAGATCATGGGTGGTCATTACATGACTAACTCCAGTCACTTTGTCATGCCAGCATATTCTTCAGAACAATCCATATTATAATTCCACATCTGCAATGATCTCTGTTGTTCCTCTTTTTGGCATCTTATTAGGTATGCTAAAGGAAACATACCTAAGGTTATTTATTGAAATGAAATGCACTGCCTTCAAGTCGATCCCGACCCTATGCATAAGGATTTCATGGTAAGTGGTATTCAGAGGGGGTTTACCATTGCCTCACTCTGAGGCTTGTCCTCCCCAGCTGGCTAGGGCCTGCTCAGCTTGCCACAGCTGCACAAGCCAGCCCCTTCCTTGTCCGCAACTGCCAGCTGGGGGGCAACTGGGCTCCTTGGGACTATGCAGCTTGTCCACAGCTGCACAAGTGGCAGAGCACGTAACCCCTGAGCCACTCACTGTGGGGGTGATCTTTAGCTGGCCCTTGACACCCAGGAGACACGAGCAGGGATTTGAACTCACAGACTCTGTACTCCTAGCTAGGCAAGGTCTCACAATTGATTGTCACTGTGATTTAGTGAAAGTTCTAAGGAGTTTACACAGATCAGAACTTTTTCATTATTTTCATTCATTTTGGTCCATCATAGCTCCTCTGATGCTGAGGTGGCTGGTGCCCATTCGTACTGATGGGGCAGAAGGCATCCAATGAGAGAGCCAATGACAGGCACAGCCAAATTCCAGTTTTCCTCCTCCCTGCTAAGTTCTACAAGAGATAACAATGTGACTAATGAGGAGGAATGTGCCACACACACACACACACACACACCCTGACTGGATGCAATTAAGAAGGCAGGCAGGTGGGCGTTTGTTTATAGCTGAGGTTAGTGGAGCAGCACCCATTGACCCTAATGTTCAGACAAGACACAGTATTCACATATAGCAAAGGGGTGTGGTGGGGGATAAGGGGACAGTTACAGCAATTATCCATTACAGCAAGTGTTCTTCTCTTCCCATGCTTACTGGTGTGGGTTGCTTTGCCCTGGGAAGTAGGAAACATCAAATTCATCCAACCAAGTTTCAAATTCAATTTCTTCCTGCTTATGAATGTTATGTTAAAGAGCTAAACATTTGCACAAGTTCCCATGTTGTGCTCAGGAGGCAAACTCCCCCTCTTGTGCAAAGTGCTCATTTCCCATAATTTTTCAACAGCAGAGCTCTGTATGTGTATGAAACATATGGCCAGAGATGTAAGCCCATGTTCTATCATGAGTCATGGTGTAGGTGTATGTAATTGATGGAGGAATGTTGTGAGTTACATCACATCATCAACTCTGCCATTCCAAAGTGAGTGGGATAAGAGGGTCAGCAGATTCTTGCCATAGGATTAGACCTAAAACAAAATTTGTCATTTGATGTTTTTGTAAATTACAACTCTCTTTAAAAGGAAAAAAAAAACTAGTTGGTAACAAATATAAATTAATGAGGCCTCCAATAATTTAAAAAATGGACTAACAGGTAGTATTACTACAAAATTACTACCATACCACTTATTCATGAAATCAGATATGAGCATTTCTAAAAAAGCAACAAGATGAGCTGTTCTAATCCAAGGGTTTATATACAATCATATTCATATTCAACTAGTTGTAAACCAAACACTCATCAGAATATAGGATAAGCTGTGGCTGCAGATATTCACAATGGTAGTCTGTTGGATAGGGCAAATGGGATGGAATCCTTATGGGCCACATGTGATACTGTACTCGGTGCCCTTGCAGATGCATCTGGGAGAGAGATTTTCAAGTTTCCTTGACTAGATGGATAATAATCTTCCGTTAGCTGATCTGACATTTACTAGCATCAGCTTCAGACTTGAAGGGACCAAAGCAAACCATCAGCATTACAGAGGTTGGGAAATACTGCATAGATGTCTACTTTTATTTCCCCTTTCCTGGCATATCTGTCTTCCACTGACTTAGTGCAATCAAACACTGTCATGCAGGTTTTTTAAACATAAAAGGATTAGCATTTATTAGCAGGATGAAAAGTCAGAACTAAAGACTAACATAAAAGTATTGCATCTCTAAGGAATATCACAGAAATCTTTTAAAATAAATATTCTTTTAAATTTATACTTTTAAAAACAGCAAACCTTTATTAAACAGGCATTGGTCACCACTTGCTTTGGGTCTACAATGTCCACCAAGGGCTCCTTCATGGCAACATCCCTGATACAGGTCATATCAAAGCCATATACATTCTCCCACCCTGTCAAAACAAATGGGGGTCAAAGGTCAGTACACATAAAAGTTTGCCATTCACACAAGTTTAGCCTGGAGAGTAGAAAATTAAGGAGGCATGATTGCTATCTTCAAATATCCAAAGGGCTGTCACATACAAGATGGAACAGACTTGTTCTCTTTTGCTCTTGGGTTGAAGTTTCAAGGAAGCAGATTTTGGCTAAACAATAAGAGAAACCTTTGACCATTAAAAGCTGTTTAACAGTGGAACAGACTGCTTTGGGAAGTGGTGGGTTTTCCTTCACTGGATGCAGCTGTATAGGCTGGGTGACCATTTTTCAGGAATGCTATAGTTGCAGATTCCTGCATGGAGTAGGGGATTAGAGACTACATAAGGTCCCTTCCAGTTCTTAAACTCTATGGTTCCATAATAATTCACTTTGGACAATTTACTAATGTAAAAAGTGATTTTACTGTAGTTGCACAAGACAAAAAGATTAACAGAAAACTCCAATGGGAATGGGATTGACCTTTGCTTAAAATGAAATTTTGAATTTGGAGGTCTGTTTGAAACTTGAAAGAAGCATAATGTGAAAATATTAACAATCACTCTACATGAGTCTACTCTGTAATAATTCTGACATAAAGCAAAATTTTGAAATGAAACTGATTGACTGATCTTAGTATTTAATATTAAACTGGAGATTACTGTTGAAATATCCAAGGCAATTCAAGAGAAGAAAAAGGTATTCCCCCATCAATATTTATGAAGCAGGGTTCTGCTCTCTCCTATTAATATTAAAATTAAGGATATTTAAAATTAATAAGGTGTCCAACTAAGTAGAACCACTGAATGGTCCACCTCAGGTTAGGATTCCTGAATGCTCTGGGGGATTTTCTGTCTGGCATACCTGGCACCCCGCCAAAGCTCTATTCTTAAATTAGAAGTCTGAAATCCTCATTGATGTTCTACAAGTCAGCCTGTTATCTGCCAGGACCTCTTAATCTACTTTCTGCCCACGCTGGATCTAAAGTGCTATATAAAAACATGACAATATAACAAAAATCATAAAAAGAGATGATAATGATAACTTTTTGATACTGAGCTGCAAAGATCTGCAAAAACCATAAAAACCACAGTTACAGTGTGAGGAGCAGTCCAGAAAGTCCAGATTATTCATAACTTTCTCCACATGTCTACTCTGAGTGCTGTGTACTAAAATACATCATATCCACAAGAAGGACACAGGTGCACCATGTTGGAAAAGGAATTTCAGCTCAATACTCTTTTAAGCAGCCTGAGTTTTGTTGTTTGTTGTTGCAGCCCCCTCCTCCTCAAAATATTTTCATATATAAACATTCAATATATTTAGGTCTGCACTTACACAGATTTACATCTGAGTAGACATGTATAGGGTTGTGCCATGAATGCCTGCATTAAAGAAAACCATAAATACTTTAAGAATGACAGATAGTGAGAATTACAATATTTTAATAGCCATAATTATGATAGTTACAGAATTGTAAATGATATTTTCCCTTAAGAAAAGACACTGGAGAAAAAATGGTGAGAGTAAAACTACATTCCACTTTCTGCCACATCTCTTTCTATTGAATGTAAGCCATGACAGGAAACCGTTTCAGGTGGTATAACAGACCCAGCATACCTTGGGTATATTGCCCAAACCAAGCATATTGCCTTGTTGCCTGTTAAAAGGGAACAGTACGTATATACTGGAGACTGTACATGTTGAATCTTACATGTGAATAACTTTTCAGCTCATCTATTGTGTACCAGGTACACAGACTGTACACGATGAATATAACATGTCAATAGGGGCACTGGCAAGCAAGAACAGCTAGGCTGTCTTATTTCACATAAATTGCTTGGACATTTTGCTCCATAACTTTTTTTCTGTGAAGGACAGAGACTTCCTTGTTCTAGGCTACCTTCTGAGGCATCAAGTATGGCGATCAAACCCATGACCTCACAATTATCAGCACTGCATTCAAAACAAGCTACTAAACAGGCCTGACACCCCCTCCTACTGCCCTCATAAACAGCTTCTGAAGCTGAAGCTGTTGCTATGCAACATAGAATCCTACAGAGGATATCACCACCCAAAGTAGGCCAAAGAATTATATTTTTAATAAAAACTACAAACATATTACGCTTCTAAAAGGCTACAGTTTATAGTAGACCTAACACGTGCACAGAAGGTGTAGTACAAATTGAGAAACTGGCAAACAAATTCCAACTGCAGAAAATTCTCTGTGTGTTGGAATTGACATGTCAAACAGACTTGTCAAACTTTGAAACTCCAAAAAAGTAATTTTTACCCTACAAAGTAATTTTTTATCCTTCCTTAAAACTGGCATTGCCCAGCATCATTAGACCTACTTCTCCTACTCTGCCAAGTTCCAAATCAATCTGTTGAACCATTTTTAATTTCTAAAAAGGAGCCCAGAAACAAGCAAACATAAAAGCATTTTAAAAGCTTAAAAAGAAAATGCTTTAAAACACTTTTAAAAAATCTTAAAAACATTTTTTTTAAAAAAAACTTTACAAAATTTTAAACAGCAATTCCAACATAGACTATAATTATAGTTTTGGAGTATGGCCAATCTGCAACACCTTTAATACAGGACCACAACTGTGGCTCTATATAGTGGAGGTTGGTGCATTAGGGCAAACCAGGACATAGCTCAGTTGGCGTAGAATTTTGTGCAAGTCATTT
Source organism: Rhineura floridana (assembly GCF_030035675.1). NCBI lineage: Eukaryota > Metazoa > Chordata > Lepidosauria > Squamata > Rhineuridae > Rhineura > Rhineura floridana. The sequence goes on along the minus strand of NC_084487.1, from coordinate 133,388,803 downwards.
GATATTCCCTGATTCTTGTGGACCAGATTGAACAGGTGTGAACACATCAGGACCAGATTGAAACCAATTTCAAAAAAGATTTTTTTAAAAAAAGAATTGAGGATTTAACAGTAAATAATTGTGTTTATATTTGGCTCTGTGTTTAATCCCTGACTATCTTGTCATAGTGTAAATATAAAGTAGTTAATGGCCTATAAAGGGAATTTTGGGACGGGGAAGCAGAGTTCAGAAGGACTTTCTCCTGCATCATATTCTTAAATTGCACTATTTCTGAACAATCAGGGAGATGCAGTAATGGGCGAACATAATTGTGACAGGACATGGCCCATTAACAAAATGAAGGGCACTCCCGACATTCCAATGGAACAGCCCACCTTCCTAGCCACACACATATCCACTCAAGCTGCACAAAATGTTTCCTGAAGCTAGTCTTGAAATAAGGTTCATTATTTGATCTGACTCCACAATCCACCCGTAGACTTAAGGTCTACTCAGAAATAAATAGGCTCAATGGAACCTACTTCCAACTGCAGGAATCTCTGCACAGAAATACAGGAGGATGACATTTGTAGCCCCCTTGAGAGCATGTGGGGCAAGGAATAAAAGGGACATAATGGTTGGCGTCTAATCAAGTAGAAGATGAGGATGAAACTTTGAAAAGCAAATTGCCAATGTGTCAAGGAGGCATGAGGAGGGGACTTCAATTACAAAGAGACAAATTCTGCCAAACAAGAAATTCCATAAATTCCTGACTTGTCTTGCTGATAACTTTCTCCTACAGAAAGTGGAGGAAAAAACTAGTTCAGCTATCCTTGACTTGATTCTAACCAAACAAACATGACTTAGTGATGAAGTGGCATTTATAAGGTTAGCTGAGGTTAAGCGAGGGATGCTAAAAGCAACAAAAAAAGCTTTCTTCAGGCATATACATTAGTAAAAGACAGAGAAAAGAAACTCAAAGGGTGCTTATCAATGGTTCCCTCTCAAACTTGGAGGAGGAAATGAGTGGGATACCGCAGGGCTTGGTCCTGGGCCCAGCGCTCTTCAAGATGACTTGGATGAGGAGGTGCAGGGAATGCTTATCAAATTTGTAGATGACACAAAATTGGGAGGGCTAGTTAATACTCCGGAAGACAGAAACAGAATTCGAAGTGATCTTCATAGGTTGGAGCACTGGGTTGAAAACAACAGAATGAAATTCAACAGGGATAAGTGCAAAGTTCTACACACAGGAAAAAGAAACAAATGCACAGTTTAGGATGGGGGATACTTGGCTCAGCAATACTACATGCAAGAAGGATCTTGGAATTGCTATTGATCACAAGCTGAATATGACCAGCAAAAAGGCAGAAGTAACAGTATAGTTTCCAAATAGTGTGTGCTAGTTCCCTTCTGTTCAGTACGTTAGGCCATCTTGCGTACTGCATCCAGTTCTGGACACCACACTTTAAGAGCAAACTAGAACGGGTTCAGAGGAGGGCAACAAGGATGAACAGGGCACTGGAAACAAAGCGTTATGAGGAGAGACTGAAAGAACTGGGCACGTTTAGCCTTATGAAGAGTATTCAAGTATTTGGAAGGTTGTCACATAGAGGGCCAGGATTTCTTCTCAATCATCTCATAGTAAAAGACACGGAATAAGTTACAGGAAGCCAAATTTCGGGTGAACTTCAGGAAAAACTTCCTGTTACAGCAGTATGACAATGGGCTCAATTAACTGGGGAGGTGGTGGGCACTCCAACATTGGAGGAACTGATAGAATCATAGAATAGTAGAGTTGGAAAGGGTCTATAAGGCCATCAAGTCCAGCCCCCTGGTCAATGCAGCCATCTGTCAGGTATATTTTTAGTTGGATTCCTCATTGAGCAGGGGACAGAACTCGATGGCCTTATAGGCCTCTTCCAACTCTACTATTCTATGATTCCTAGATAAGTGTGTGTACAGTTGGAGCACGGATTAGATTGTATTTTACATGGTGCAAAGATGCAGTGGTTGCACTCCCTTTTAAAATATGATTTGGGAAGGAGAGCATAATACACAGAGAGAGAGAGGGAGCAGACAGCTGTTCTGCAAAGTAAGATTTGTTCCCAGTGAAGGCTCTGAGTCATCTCAAAGTTCCCTCTGCCTTCCTCTCCCAAATGACTTGCCAACTTCTAGTGCAAGGTTTTGAGCCTCCCATCTACCACAAATCGTATTCTTCTCCAAAATAACAATACCACTGATAGTTTCTGTATTCCACCACCCCCTTTATTTTTCTTCTACCCTTGTAAGGTGACTTGCAATGCATAGTATTACCCTGTAAATCTCATACATAAGATTGGGCTTTTTCTCCAAACATCAAAACAAAATATGGTGATTTTATCAGTGTCTTTGAAATACTCTTTACATGTGATGTGGCCTATGTAGGATTCCTAGCATTGCCCAGCTAGATTCTTGCGCCTTTGACAATGTGTGGCAGATACTGAATGATGATGCTGAGGAAAGTGATGCTGTGCCCCAAATTCCAGTGATTGTCATTTGTATTACTTTTCATGATAGCAGGCAGTAAGTGATATTAAACATGGTGGGATGCTTTTGAATTATTGTTTTAAATGATAGATGCTGCAATTCTACCCCCTTAACTGGATCTAAATCCCACTGAATTTAATGGACACATCTGAACTGATATGTTCAGGACTGTAGCCTATGCTACATTGCAGGGCTATTGTCCTGCCTAAACCACACCTGAGCTTGAGGTTCCTTCCAGACAGAGCAATGGTGGTGGTTCCTTCGCTATGTACTTACTTTTGAGTAAACACACATAAAGCATGCAATACTAAACACATTTACCTGGGAATAAGCTCCATTGATTCCATAGGACTTACTTCTGAGTAGACATAGTTAGGATTGCCCTATAAGGCTATATACATTAGTTAGACAACAGTCACTTTGTTGAACAGTAGGACTATATGTGAAAAGGCTTGAGGTTGTAAACCTAACCCTACTTCCCTGGGTAAGCTGCATTGAATTCAGTAGGACTTACCTCTGGGTAGACATGGTTAGGATTCTGGCCTTTGTTTATTTCATAGCTTATTTCATAGCACTTATGGGGTTGCCACCCTGGCATCCTTTGGGAAGGACGGGATATACATTTAATATATATTGAATAATGTAAATAAGACCTTTAAAGTGGGCATTTTTTTAATACATTGAAAATCTGGAGGGAAAGCCTTATTGGTCTATGGCAGCTTATTGGTCTCTACAAAGAATTCTATGGCTTTATTTATTAATAAAACAAATATTTAAGGCTTGAATCCTATTCTTACTTACCTGGGAGTAAGTGCCATTGAATTCAATGGCACTACTGAATTTATAGACTAGCACTGTAATTGTATTTTTTTCTGAATGTAAGAAGCTTGCACGTTGTGCTTGCCTGAGCTTCAGGCAATGGAGGTTTAGCCCCCTCCCTGCCGGTCCCCATACATCCTCTGAGGAGTGGAGGCACAACTGCCTCTAGATCCAATATGAAAAGGGGGAAATGACAGATGCCAATAAAAAGAAATACAAATTGAACTGTGGTTTGTTATGCAACAAAATGAGAGAAAGAATTTGAATTTATTTATTTATAAAATTATTTCTTTACCCCTATTTTGTTAAAAACATCAAAGTGGGTTACATTAAAAAGAACAAATACACTTGATGAATACACATCAGGATGGAAACTGACAACATATTACATCCCTAGGTGCACATAGGGTTATCCCTAGTAAGGGGAGTTGTAAGCAAAAACATTTCCCGAAATTTCACAAAAATCTCAATGCCACAGTATTTTATTATTTATTTTATTTATTTCTTAAACTTCTATACCGCCCGACTAGCAATAGCTCTCTGGGCGGTTAACATAAAATACAATAAAATTACAGAATCTGATACAACAAGCATATAAAAACTACACAATCTAAAACCAAGTTACAAACATTTAACTAAGATTAAAATGCCTCAGAGAAGAGAAAGGTTTTAACTTGGCGCTGAAAAGATGATAATGTCGGCACCAAGCGTACCTCCTCGGGGAGACTGTTCCACAATTTGGGGGCCACCACTGAGAAGGCCCTAGATATCGTCACCACCCTCCAGGCCTCCCTATGCGTCGGGACCCGGAGGAGGGCCTTTGTAGTAGACCGTAGTGTACGAGCCGGTTCGTATCGGGAGAGGCGTTCCGACAGATATCGTGGTCCCGCGCCGTATAAGGCTTTATAGGTTAACACCAACACTTTGAATCTGGCCCAGAAGCGTATTGGAAGCCAGTGCAGGTGAGCCAGCACAGGTGTTATATGCTCAGACCGCTTAGTTCTTGTTAGCAGTCTGGCCGCTGCATTTTGCACTAGCTGTAGCTTCCGAACCGTCTTCAAAGGTAGCCCTACGTAAAGTGCGTTGCAGTAGTCCAAACGCGAGGTTACCAGAGCATGTACTAGTGATCCTCCTTACTCAGGTAGGGACGTAGCTGGGCTACCAACCGAAGTTGGTAGAACGCATTCCGTGCCACCGAGGCTACATGAGCCTCAAGTGAGAGGGAAGAGTCTAAAATGATTCCCAGACTACAAACCTGTTCCTTTAGGGGGAGTGTAACCCCATCCAGGACAGGGTATATATCCACCATCTGATCGGAGAAACCATCCACCAACAGCATCTCAGTCTTATCAGGATTGAGTCTCAGCTTGCTAGTTGTCATCCAGTCCATTGTCGCGGCCAGGCAACGGTTCAGCACATCGACCGCCTCACCTGAAGAAGATGAAAAGGAGAAGTAGAGCTGCGTGTCATCAGCGTACTGCTGACAACGCACTCCAAAACTCCTGATGACCGCACCCAACTGCTTCATATAGATGTTAAAGAGCATGGGAGACAAAACCGAACCCTGCGGGACCCCACATTGGAGAACCCATGGTGTCGAGCAATGTTCCCCGAGCACTATCTTCTGGAGACGGCCCGCCAAGTAGGAGCGGAACCACTGCCAAGCAGTTCCTCCAACTCCCAACTCCGCAAGCCTCTCCAGAAGGATACCATGGTCGATGGTATCAAAAGCCGCTGAGAGATCAAGGAGAATCAACAGAGTTACACTCCCTCTGTCTCTCTCCCGACATAGGTCATCAAACAGGGCGACCAAGGCTGTCTCAGTGCCAAAACCAGGCCTGAAGCCCGATTGAAATGGATCTAGATAATCGGTTTCATCCAAAAGCGTCTGGAACTGGTCAGCAACCACTCGTTCCAAGATCTTGCCCAGGAATGGAACATTCGCTACTGGTCTGTAGCTGCTGAAATCTTCTGGGTCCAAGGAAGGTTTTTTCAGAAGCGGTCTCACAGCTGCCTCTTTCAGACAGCCGGGGACCACTCCCTCTCGCAAGGAGGCATTTATCACTTCCTTGGCCCAGCCAACTGTTCCCTCCTTGCTAGTTTTTATTAGCCAAGAGGGGCAAGGATCTAGTACCGAAGTGGTTGCATGTACCTGTCCAAGCACCTTGTCCACGTCCTCGAACTGAACTGACTGAAACTCATCCAACAAAACATGACAAGACTGTGCTCCAGACACCTCGCTAGGGTTAACTGCTATAAAATGGGAGTCTAGGTCCCGGCGAATGCATAAGATCTTATGCTGGAAGTGCTCAGCGAACTCATTACAGCGGGCCACCGATGTATCTACTGTGTCCTGTAGGCCTAGATGGAGTAGCCCTCGGACGACTCTAAAAAGCTCCACTGGGCGGGAGAGAGATGACTTAATAGTGGTGGCGAAATTTTTTTTTTGACACTCATACACTCCTACCACTTGAACAGACATGTCTGTCAATGTTCCATTGTCTGGTGAAACAGCTCTTTGCAGTGCTCAGCCAATCCCAATCCAAAATTATTGGTATAGCCAGCAATAGGTCCCTCTCAACTGCCTCCAGGAAGAACAACCAGAAAAGAGACAGTGGTGGAGGCCAGAGAGGGGGAGAAACATCACCTTGCACAGCTAAAGATCCGTGCAGGCTGTGTATGATAGAATGGCAACCCGTTACACCCACAGGATCTCCCAAACACTGCTGTCAAAGAACATGAGATTTCATGCTTACTTATAAATGCTATTAGATGCTTATCTTTTGGTGCTTTTAATTGTCTGACCTGAATTAACAAATGAACTGTGTCTAACCAATAAACTGGCAGTCACGCTGGGACAGGAGTGCACCCTGTGACAGAACATCTCCTCATAGTTCTTAGCATGTTCTGGCAACCAGAGAAGCAATAGGGCAGGGCAGGTTGATCTGAGCCATGTGCAATTCCAGAGTACTTTTAGAAAGTATGTGTATATAAATAACTGTAGAAATATGCTTCCAGTGCTTTGGATAATGAAAAGTTAAATTGATTTTTCTTTTCTTTAGGAGAACAGCGAGTGTTCCTTACACTTTAAAAGGATTTGTGTGCTTAGTTTTTTGGCAGTGGATCTGTATGTGTAAACAGTACATGAATTCAAAAACTTCTGTCATGACGTATGGGGGGAATCTTCTGAAAAGCATATTTGGAGCCTCTTACATGACTTCCCCTATCCATAGAAGTGCAAAGAATTTATTTATTTATTACATTTGCTTTTCTTTTTTCATGAAACCCAAGGCGGCTTACATATGGTTCCCAGGCAGTCTCTCATCCAGGCACTGACCCTGCTTAGCTTCAGACCATAGCCTGGGATTTGATGTTTTTAGTGAGGAGACAATGGCACTCTGCAGATGTGTATTGGCACACTTTCCTATATAAGTGCTGTACAAGTCCTACTGTGAGGAAAGCATCAAAATTAAAAATGCAGCCCTCTCAAGTCAAAATGTCACCAACTGCCACTGGACCTATAACTGATTTCTGTATTCATGCATCACATAAGGTGAAAGGTGCCCTCATGTTGGCTAATAAAATGTTATAGGATTGGAACGGTTGAGATGGAAGGCATTTTTGGGTTCCCTTTCTAGCCTCTGATTTGTAATTTGTACAGGTGGAGTTGTAGCAAATAAACCTGCTCCACTGGTCAGACAGATTCCTGTGATATGTTAATCACTCTGACCTGCCCAGTCTCTTTGTGTGCCATATGCAGATTGATCAAATTTGATTCAGTTTGTATTTCAAGCTGAATCTATCAAATTAACACTTTCTGAAACAATATGAGAAATAAAACACAGCCATCCTTTGAAATTTGCACTTATTTGAATTTTTCAATGTGGTTCACTAACCAAACAATGTTTACAAAAATGCGCAGGGGAAAGTGCACATAAAAATGAAGATATGAGTGAAAGTAACATACAAATATGTTGCAAAAATGTGTACATTAGTTAAAACTGCCTACAAAACTGTGTTTATTAGGAGAAGTCCACCTTAAAATGCTGGAGGATTTTCATGAGGAGTTTTTAAAATCTCAAATTACTGGAGAAATATGGAGAACTGCATTTCAGATTGGAAAAATGACAAACTGAGAACCAAAAATGGCAGATGTTCCCATTCCTACTTAGCACTTCAAATACTATAAACACAATATAAATAATAATGAAATAAAGCTATGAGCTTTAAGAGGTCAGATGCATACCTTTTTATGTTTATTATTGCTGTTGTTAAAAAATGGATATTCTAAACTAAAGAATGCTTACCAAAATTTAGGAACTGCTACAAATAAAAAAATATTAAAAGTAAAACCTGCGATAGTTCTGCTGTGTTGCACAGTACACTGTTGCTGCTCAGAATGTGACCTTTCAAGCTTTAGTTTGTGCCATCAGTAGCACAGTGGCTGAAAGATCAAGGTTTTGAGCATTATCGTTCTCAGTGGATGAAATAGCAGATTATGTGAGCCTCTTATCCACTACTCATACCACATGACAGACTCTATTCTAGAACTGGAGCAGGAGTTCATTGAAAGCAGAGCAGCATATAAATGTAGCTCACTCTGGGTCGATTTCACAGACATTGCTGGGGGAATGCCTGGGAGAAGCAGAGAGTGCTAAACTGCTATGTTTTGCAATTGCACACATCCATGCAACTTGGTAAGGCTGCAAAGCTCTAGAGCTGCCCAGAGGGAAGTGGGCAACTGGGGCAATTTACCCCAGGCCTCCCCAAAGCAAGGGGCCTCAGTTCCTATGCATACTCTGACATATTCTAGGTATTTTGTTTAAAGTTTTCATAACAAGAGGAACTGGTATATTAGAGTGTAAAGTGACACTGAATCTCAACATGCAATTATGACATAATGGGACCTCTCCCTGGCCAAGATGAAGTAAATATTTTATATGAATATGAAACAGAATAGATGCTAATTTAAGGCTGAAGTAGGCTGTAAAATGTATCCTTGGGAGGCTAGGTGAGGCCTGCTTATTAGCTATGCTTGTAGACCAAATGTAAAGGAGTCTAAACCATTCATGGTAAGGTAAAATATTTATGTCTGGGCAGCAATAGAGATAAGATTGGTCAGGCAGGCTTATGATTGGCCCAGCTAAGTGGCTCCAGTAACAGAGTTTGTTGTAAGGAGAGAAGGAACAAGGAAGGCTTTAAGAAGACATTTTATGGCAGAGCAGGTGGCTTGTTCTTGTCACATACTCCAGGCCCACTAGGAAAAGAGCTCAAGGAATGAGTGCATGAGTGAATGCATGCCACCTAAGATTTCCAGGCAAAGGTGCCACTGAAGAATAATTATCTGTGGCAGTTACTACAGGGAAAGATGTAAGAGTGATGTAGAACCAGGCCATAAAGGAGGAATCTTAGCTGAGTGAGTAGTGGAGAATGCCAGTAGTAGGTCACAACCAGGAGACCTGTAAGCCTGAGCCACGTGGAAAAGAAAGAATATCCTCTAGAAGGGGTCTGGAATTTGGAGGCGGTACTCAGGGGAAGCACAACCCAATTCCTATTGCCTTATCCCCATGTAAGATAAAAATGAAGCTTGATCCTAGAGCAAGGTGGAGATGGCAGGGGAGAATTCTCACATGTAGTAAATGTAAGCAATAATTTGGCATGTGGCCTCCAGCCACATGTACACACATGTACATGTACACATGTACAATGAATGGGTCCTTGTAAGGGGCAGCAGCAGAGCCCCCAACATTATACCTGCACCAGGCCCCATAAACCTTCTGTGTGGCTCTGCAAAGCTGACCGCAGGGGCAGGGCCACCTAACGCACTCCTTGCCCAGGGCACTATTTATCTGAGGGCTAACCCTGCTTGACGGCCTTACCATTGTTTGGTAATCTTGTATGTGAGCCCTTCACCTCCTTGGACTTTATAGGCTTGGGATTTACCACCAGGCTACACCTGCTGGAGGAAGATAATAATCAATCCAGGATTGTATTACCTACATACTTACAGTGAATTTTGAAGTCCTTGTACTGCCTGTCTTCAATTGCTACCACATACAATGCAGCACGGTCTGGAAACATAAGTCCTCCAGGATTCTGTTGATGAATTGTGGGGAAATGGATCTCGTAATCTATTCACCTGACAAAGACATCACATTTTTGAACTAATACAAGAAAAGAAAAGAAAACCAGACAAACATTCTTCCCTGTCCTTTCATGCCATTATATTATTCCCTTTCTATTTGTCAATATTATCATTGCTGTCTTTGAGATCCTCATGCCACTGTCGCAATGTTACTATAACTTTGACAAAACTGAAGGATGTCACTCCAAAATGAAGCTTTGGTTTTAAAAATGCTGGACCTGTTCCTTTGTCTCTGCTGGTCGTTTTGCAGAGTCAAAAAGACTCACATTGCAATGTTGTGGTATTGATTAGGAGGAGAGAGCAATGACTAGCAAACTGATGGTCATTCCTTCCAGAAAGAAGTGTGATATAAAAAGCACCTACCAGCCACTTGTCTCTGGCGAAGATGACAGTGTTAAGCATAGACTCATAGAAAAGTGAGTAACCCATCCATTCACTGATGATTATGTCTACTTTGTCCACAGGCAATTCAACTTCTTCCACTTTACCTTTAAATATTGTGATTACTGGAAGAATAATTGAAAACAAGTAATTCATATAGTAGTATGCTCAGTTAGGAAAACCTAGCTGAAAAGTAATATTCTCTCCTCTAATTTTACTTACAGATTCTGATATAAATGTAATCTTGGTAAAAAAATAAAGGTGGCAATGGTTCATCCCAGTCATTCCTTGCAAACAGCCGTACAAAAATATGAAAGTATTTGGGACATTATCCACAACTGGAGATATGCACAGGTAAGATTTTATGAATTGTTAGTTCACACATTATTTCATTTGTTCATTTAGATCCTGGTATTATTGCTCATGATCCCCCATTTAAAGGTGTAGGAGATCTGCCTCAATTTTTGTTTACATAGGCACATATATGCCCATGCATATCTGCAAGCATCTTTTCTCTTTAATTTGTTTTTTGCCTAACTACTTCACAGGATGCTACTTCACATTGTTCCTTAGAGAAGTGCTATTGGTTTGCTGATATTGGGCTATAGTACATCATTCTTTATTCAAACCACTGTTGTTCCTTCTTCAAAGTGTTTAGTGCAAACACCTTGCAAAATGTGGCTGGAATCCTCATTGAGTAAACATGCAAGGAGTGGAGATTGTGAATGAGCATGTTAACAGGAGTTATCACCACCCACATATTCCAGGGCAATCAGCCCCCTGCAGCAAGGGACTCCTGTAATTGTGGAGGCTTCTGCATGTTTTGGAACCCTAATTTTCTAGGGCTTCAAATTTTGTGGGCTCTTCCATGACAACAGGCTTCCCCACAACAGACAGTTCCCAAATTCCTCCTTTTTGCCCTTTGTTTGGACAACATTAGCTCTCCTCCAGTCATCCAGCACTTCACCCATCCTCCACATTTCAGAAATATAAAAGGCAGAGGAGTTCTGAGAGTTCTTCAGCCAGTTCCTTCAATACTCTAGGGTGCAGTTCATCGGGCCCTGGAGTCGTTCAAAGTGATTAGGTAACCAAAGTGACCATTCATCTATCAATCTATCATTTTCAAGATACAATCCAAGCTGCTCCCAATTCTTCCTTTGTGTTGTGTTTTTACCTGTCCCACACCTGATGTCATGGGGTATGTTTTGGGGAGGTATGATGGGCCTAATTAACTCTGCTGGCCAGAGTTTGCTAGACTAGATGGGTCATTGATCTGAGCCAATAGGACTCTTCTTTTTTTTCTTAGACATCTTTTTTTGTATGTGTATATTCCTGTGCTTCTTCTTTATGGAAAAAATGTGACCTAGACAGATGTGTGTGTGCTTTGAAAAAATTATCACATTAAATCCATAATCAAAATATGCAAACTATCATGTAAATTAAGCAAAAATTAATCAAAAACAGCAGACACAATTAATCCTTAAATATGGCTTACTACAATTCTTAAATATGTCTTACTATGGTCCAGGTGATTCGCCTTGATAATTTTTTCTGAGTAGTCAGATATACTGGAACATTCAATCTAAAGGATAGAGAAAGAGAGGGTGCATTGCATTAAGTATTTCAAAACCACTTGAGGACATTAGAACTATGGATAATACCAGAAACTGTATGGAGAGATGAAAGCATAACTAGAAGAGGGTGAGGCCAGTTTAATTTTTTGGTGAAGTTTTTCTGTGCCCTTTGAAGCACATTCTACATTTTCTGTTCTCCCTTTTATGACAAAAGACTGAATCTCCTCCTACTGAGATCTGAGGCCACAGGAGCCATACTGTCCCAAGTCATTCATTCCCTTTAAGGACCCCAGTTCAACCCTTTGGGACCCCTAAATTTAATAGATTAGCTTCATATACTTTCCACTGGCTCTTCCTCTACTCCCCCCCCCCCCGCCAGCTGCCCAGCAGTTGGATTGCTCTGTAAGCCAGATACAAATTTTCTGTAAAGTGATGTGGTAAAATATATTATATTTTCCTGCTTTACTCAGCAGCATACGACTATGAAAAGCAGAATATATTATATGCCTATCTGTATATTACACCAGAATTAATATGGTGACATGAAGAAAGGCATAGGTGAACAAATATTTAGCTATATTTGTTCTTCTTACCCCATCAGATTCCCAGAGTAGGTTACATGAATTAAAAAAATAAAATAGGGAACGGGGGGAGGAGGGGGGAATCCAGCAATGAAATTTATAAAAACAAAAACCTGGGAAAATAAAAATAACCCTATGGCCTGATAATTACAGACCTTAGCTTCTCTCAGATATAACTAAACCGATATTTGGGATACAACAGCATTTCATTTGGACTTTGCATTTTTAAGCCAACTGTCCTAATTTGTACCTCCTGGACTAATTCACAGACTGGAATTATCCTTCAGATTCTGCACTTCTCACCTCGAAATGTGTAAAAAAAATGAATTTTAGGATAAAATACATACATTGAGATTTCATGTGGAGTTTTTTTAAAAAAACAGATTAATTCAGAAATGAATGCAGATTTAGGAATGAACATTAGGAATGAACACCTGTGAAAAAGACACAGAACAGAAACAGAATGGTTCGTCTAGTTAAAATAGCACTGAGAAATCTGGAGCATGTTTCAAAATTTAAAGAGCACCGTAGAATTTAACTCAGATGCTCCATCTGTTGGTATCTGCCATTAATAATGGCAGCTGGCATAATATGAAACTGAATAGCTGTAAAGGCCTTATGCACTTGAATAAAGTAATAATAGCCAGATAGGAGACTGTATTATGGTCATTTAAAAATTTCCTATACCAGCTGGAAAAAGTTGGATTTAAATCAATTTGCATATCAAGTCAGATGTTTTGATTTTAAAAATCTAGTCTCAGAGTTTTATGCTTCAAATAAGTGTTTCAACAGGCTGGCCAGGTTTCCTGAGAATGCCAGTGAGCAAAGGGAGAGGGGAAAGAAAAAGAAGGCAGCCAATCACTCCCCAATTAAGGCAAAACTTGTTACCCTCTCAGGCTCCCTGCCCTCTTTCTTAGCAAGCAGACAGGCAGTTTCCACCATGCACAATCGTGCCCTCAGTGTGTGATGAGGGCAAGGGCATTCTCCTTGGGTGATTGGTTATGGATGGGCTTGTTCTCAGGTGGCAGATTGTAACAACTGGCTGAGAGCTGGGGTGGGGATGTGAGTTAATCTGGCTTCCAAGTGAGAAGTGGGATGCTGGAGAGCTCCATCGGTGTTGAGAGCATGAATGCAGCTCACAAGCCACTGTGACGACTGGGTGATTTTGTTTTGTTATGTCTATTTATGTTCTTTTGACTTACTGCATTTATTCTATCTTTTCAAAGGTGCACCACTTTGAAGCAATACATATAAATATTCTACAACATAACATACCTAGTTTTGGACACAGTACAGCTGGGCTGCTGCTAGAAGGCAGGCAGGCCAAGGCTGCTGAACGGCTGCTCTAGCTGACACTTAAAAACAGAGCTCCCCCAAGATACAAGGAAGTGTGAACCATAAAACTGCATTTCAAAAAAAAAGGTAAAGATACCCTTTAAAACAGAAATAAGGAAAAGGCTTTATTCTGATCTCAAAGCCTTTTGTTTTGGCTTTGCCTTGCCATTTTCCCTCAGCTGCAAAGGGACAAATTTACATTGGAAAAGTTTGTTCAAAAAACATTGCTGAATAGTCCTTCTGCTGCTTCTAGGGATGGAGGAGAAATTAGATTCAATTTGTACATATCTAAATTTTGCAATGCAGTTCTTTTGTGTGCATAAAAATGAATATATTAGTGAAAATAACATATAATTATACAGCTACAAGAGTGGCTGTATACTATAGCCAGCGTGGATTTTTCACATTCTGCAACATTAAATTGAAAATACCCCCATGCCATTTTGATGCTTCCCAAAAGCTCATTTCAAAACAAAACCTTATTATTATTATTATTATTTATTAAATTTATATACCGCCCGACTAGCACAGCTCTCTGGGCGGTGAACAACAGATTAATACAAAATAAAATAAAATCCAATAAAATGAACCACAAAGTACAGAGAATGGGAGATCTAAAAACAATTACAATACAATTTAAAACAGAATTAAGTTAGATTAAAAGCCCTGGAAAAGAGGAAGGTTTTAACCTGGCGCCGAAAAGACAGCAGCGTCAGCACCAGGCGTACCTCATCGGGGAGACTGTTCCACAGTTCGGGGGCCACCACCGAAAAGGCCCTAGTTCTTGTAACCACCCTCCGAGCCTCCCTGTGGGACGGAGCTCGGAGGAGGGCCTTCGATGAAGAGCGCAGTGTACGGGCAGGTTCATATTGGGAGAGGCGTTCCAACAGGTATTGTGGTCCCGCACCGTATAAGGCTTTATAGGTCAAAACCAGCACTTTGAATTTAGCCCGGAAGCAGATTGGAAGCCAGTGCAAGTGGGCCAGAACAGGTGTTATGTGTTTGGACCGCTTAGTTCTTGTTATCAGTCTGGCAGCCGCATTTTGCACTAGCTGAAGCTTCCGAACTGTCTTCAAAGGCAGCCCTACGTAGAGCGCATTGCAGTAGTCCAGTCGCGAGGTTACCAGAGCATGTACCACTGATGTAAGGTCCTCTCTGCTCAGATAGGGACGTAGCTGGGCTACCAACCGAAGATGGTAGAACGCATTCCGTGCCACCGAGGCTACTTGACCCTCTAGTGACAAGGAAGGATCTAAAAGAACTCCCAAGCTACGAACCCGCTCCTTTAGGGGGAGTGTAACCCCATCCAGGACAGGGTATATATCCACCATCTGATCAGAGAAACCCCTCACCAACAGCATCTCAGTCTTGTCAGGATTGAGTCTGAGTTTGTTAGCTCTCATCCAGTCCATTATCGAGGTCAGGCAACGGTTTAGCACATCGACAGCCTCACCTGCAGAAGATGAAAAGGAGAAGTAGAGTTGCATGTCATCAGCATACTGATGACAACGGACTCCAAAACTCCTGATGACCGCACCCAACGGCTTCATGTAGATGTTGAAAAGCATTGGAGACAAGACCGACCCCTGCGGGACTCCACATTGGAGAGCCCATGGTGTCGAACAATGTTCCCCAAGCACTACCTTCTGGAGACGACCCGCCAAGTAGGAGCGGAACCACTGCCAAGCTGTACCCCCAACTCCCAACTCCGTGAGCCTCTCCAGAAGGATACCATGGTCGATGGTATCAAAAGCCGCTGAGAGATCAAGGAGAATCAACAGAGTTACACTCCCCCGTCCCTCTCCCGACATATGTCGTCGTACAGGGCGACCAAGGCTGTCTCGGTGCCGAAACCAGGCCTGAAACCCGATTGAAATGGATCTAGAAAATCGGTTTCATCCAACAGTGCCTGGAGCTGGCCAGCAACCACTTGTTCCAAGATCTTGCCCAGGAATGGAACATGCGCTACTGGTCTGTAGCTGTTGAAATTATCTGGGTCCAAAGAAGGTTTTTTCAGGAGTGGTCTCACTGCTGCCTCTTTCAGAGGGCCAGGGACCACTCCCTCTCATAAAGAGGCATTTATCACCTCCTTGGCCCAACTAGCTGTTCCATCCCTGCTAGATTTTATTAGCCAAGAGGGGCAAGGATCCAGTATCGAAGTGGTTGCCCGTACCTGTCCAAGCACCTTGTCCACATCCTCGAGCTGAACAAACTGAAACTCATCCAATAAAACATGACAAGACTGTGCTCCAGACACCTCATTTGGATCAGCTGCTATAAACTGGGAGTCTAAGTCCCGACGGATGCAAGAGATCTTATTTTGGAAGTGTCCAGCAAACTCTTCACAGCGGGCCACCAATGACTCAGACATGTCCTGAGGGACAGGATACAGTAGCCCTTGGACAATTCTGAAAAGTTCCGCTGGGCGGCAGAGAGATGACCTAATAATGGCTGCATAATGTTGTTTTTTTGCCGTCTGCACCGCCTTTGAATACAGTCTGGTGGAAGCACTTACCAAATCATAATTGCAACTAATGGGAGTTCGCCTCCACTTCCGCTCAAGCCGTCTCCTATCTTGTTTCATCGTTCTCAGCTCCGGGGTATACCATGGAGCTGTATGAACTCTACAGGGGAGAGGGCGCACAGGAGCGATCGTGTCAACAGCTCTGGTCATCTCTGCATTCCACAGTTCGACCAGGGCTTCGACAGGAGCGTCAGTCTTCTCAGCCGGAAAAGCCCCAAGAGCCCTTTGGAAACTTTGAGGATCCATTAGTCTCCGTGGGCAGACCAATTTAATAGGTCCCCCACCCTTGCAGAGGGGAAAAGCCACTGAAAGTCTAAACCTCAGCAAGCAAAACTTATAGTCCTGAACTCAGAAACGCTTTCTTAACAACAGTCTAAATTTTCATGGCGATACACAAAACAGTCAGAAAGAACTGAGAGTTCAAACTCTAAAGAGAGAGAGAGAGAAAAACCCCAGAGCCCTTTTGGACTTTTTCCCCTGAGTTCTCATAATCTGTTTAAATTCATTAAAAATCAGCCATGTTCACAGAGTACCTGTAATCCTGTTACTGACATTGCCCCATACTCTGACCTTCATATTTTGCAGTTTAAAGGTTTAAAAAATGCCTGGATGATTTTTAATTAATTTAAGAAATTTTGGCTGGAACCCTATGATAGTGTCGGGCATGCTCAGTAAGAACCAACTGTCAGTGTTCTAAAAGCCAGACTCACAGCTGCTGGGCTTGGCTAATCAGGGGGCCATGCCCACACCAGACTTTGATTTCACTTGAGCCAGTCGTGGCTTCCCTCAGAGAATCCTGGGAAGTGTAGTTTGTGAAGGGTGCTGAGAGGAGACTCCTATTCCCGAGAGAATGGTTTAACAGTCAGCCACTCTGATTGAAGGTCTGTGAGGGGAACAGAGAGTCTCCTAGCAACTCTCAGCACCTTTCACTAACTACACATCCCAGGATTCTTTGAGAGAAGCCATGACTGTCCAAAGTGAAATAAAGGCCTAGTGTGGATGTGGCCAGGGACAGCTTTGGTTTAAATTTGGGTGGGAGGCTACATGTGCCTGCTGTAGAATAAAAATGAGGGGGAAACACTGAAAAGCAATGATACTGTTCACAATGTTTTCCTTTTGGAAAGGAAAGGGGTTTCCCTTCTGCCCAGTGCCCACCCACCCAATCTCCTCCCCTCCCCCTCCTCCTACCCTCCCTGCGCTTCCCCCAGGTAAGTGTTGGACTACGACCTGGGAGAACAGGGTTCGAATCCCCACACAGCCATGAAGCTCACTGGGTGACCTTGTGCCAGTCACTGCTTCTCAGCCTCAGAGGAAGGCAATGGTAAAACCCCCTCTGAATACCATTTACCATGAAAACCCTAATCAAAGGGTCGCCATAGGTTCAGTCGACTTGAAGGCAGTCCATTTCCATTTTCAAACATGATTGCACAGAAATAAATCCTACTGAACTCAAAAAGTATGCAACTGATCAAACCCACCCTCCCTTCTCCTCCCTCCTATCCCCTCCCTCTTGCCCATTCCCTCCCCCTCCAATCCTCTCCTTCCCCCTCCCCCTCCTCCTCCCCATGGTCAGTTTTAGCTATCAAGCATGATTGCAAGGGAGTAAATACCATTGAACTCAATAAGCATGCAAATGATCAAACCTGCCCTCCCCTGCCCCTTCCTTTGCCCCTCCCCAATCCCCTCCTCCTCCCTCCCCCTCCCTTTCTCCTTCCCTCTCCTCTCCCCTCCCCCTGCTCCTCCCCATGGTCAGTTTTACCTATCCTAACCATGATTACATAGGAGTAAATCCCATTGAACTCAATAAGCATGCAAATGATCAGACCTGCCTTTCCCCGCCTTTCCCCTCCTTCCCCTCTCCTTTCCCTTCTTACTCTTTCCCTGTCCACTCCCTCCCTCCCCCCCGGTCAGTTTTACCTATCCTAGCCATGATGGCATGGGAGTAAATCCCACTGAACTCAATAAACATGCAAACCTGCCCTTCTCCTCCTCTCCCCTTCCTTCCTCCTCCCATCCCCCTCCTCTCCTCCACCCTTCCTCCCCTCCCTCCTCCTCCTCCCCTACCCATCCCCTGTGGTCAGTTTCACCTATCCTAAGCATGATTGCAGGGGAGTAAATCCCATTGAACTCAATAAGCATGCAAATGATCAATCCATTCTCAGCAAACTTGCACAGGACCCCATTTCTTACCTCCCGGTTTAAAAAGTAGAGAAATTCACTAATAGGCAAAAAACCTTGCGGTTTAAGAACGTAGCTATAGCCCACAGATATTTCTATCAAACTTTAAAAAGCAGGGAAATTGGGCAGCTATAGTGAAGGCTGAGGGGCAACATGATTACACTCTTTAAGTACCTGAAGGGCTGTCACATAGAGGAGGGTACAGATTTGTTCTCTGCTGCCCCAGAGGGTAGGACTAGGTCTAATGGTTTTAAGTTGCAGGAGCGTAGATTCAGATTGGACATTAGAAGGAACTTCTTGACTGTAAGGGCAGTTCGGCAATGGAACCGACTGCCTAGGGAGGTGGTGGGATCCCCTTCGCTGGATGTCTTCAAGCAGAGGCTGGACAGCTATCTGCGGGAGATGCTCTAGCTGTGGATTTCCTGCTGTGAGCAGGGGGTTGGACTCGATGGCCTACAAGGCCCCTTCCAACTCTATGATTCTATGATTCTATGAAAATTGCACTAAAATGCTGGAGAATTTTCATGAAGATTTTTTTAAAATTGCAAATTGCTGCAGAAATGTGGAGAACTGAATTTAAGATTGGAAAAGTGAGAAACAGAGAAAACCAAAATTGACTGGTCTTTCCATCACTACTCTACACTGACCGGCAGCGGCTCTCTAGGGTTTCAGGCAAGGTTCTCTCCCAGCCCTACCTGGAGATGCTGGGGACTGAAAATGGTACCTTCGATATGCAAAGTAGGTGCTCTACCACAAGCTATGACCCTTCCATTACTCTCCCACCAGAAGAAAACATCAACATTGTAATATTTGCAGATTTTAAATGAACTATAAATACTGGATAGAAGGAACAAACTTTACTTAACAGTGTGTTGCTGCAGAACCAAGAGCTGTATTCCCTGAACCCCAACAGAGAGCTCCTAACTTCCTTTTCCTGCTGGTCCCACCCACAACTGATTCCCCCATACAACTATTTCTAATTCACTTGAGTTCCTACTCACATTGCAAACATATAATTGCTATAATTCAGATAAAAATATAATACATCTCACCATAGTGGAGAAGACCACAGCAACGTCAAGGCACTTGCTCTCCCTCCTTATGGTGCTCTGCCTCTAACCAGATTTGGACTGGACAGTCCTTCAAACAGATTACTTTACTGTAAAATAGGGCACATGGCTACCCTACACTACCAGGGTCTGGTTGCTGTGATTGCAAACATAGTTTTCTGTGTTTTCTGTTTATTTTAGGTGTTTATTGGAGTTGTTTCTAAGACTCACAAATATTTAAAATACACAAATAAAAGTAAACCCCTGTAGTTATTCTTGGTTCAAATCCCAAAGAGATGTGTCTCCCTGTGAATGTGTAATCACTGACATGGTTAGGGTTGCCAGGTCAAGCATCCCAAAACCTGAGATTTGAGGGGCGGGCCCTAGTGATGTCATAGGGCAGGCCCGAGTGATGTCACGGGGCGGGCCTGAGTGATGTCATTAAGCATGATACATTTGGCATCAACCACAGTTGCTTGGAGCGTACAATTAAAAAAATATATGTGACTGGAAATAAAGCTAGACATCTTAGCTAAAAGATGGAGCCTGGGTAGGGAACATTTAATCTAGCCTACTTGCTTTCAGCAAGAAGAGTTAAGTGCCTTCAGGCCAGGGCAGTCACCAGAAGGCCACTGCAGGGACAAAGGAGCCTAGTGTTGTGGAGATGTTAGATGGGAGCTTGGATGCTCCTGAAGGCTGCAATTCTAAACACACTTACTAAGGGATTAAGCCCCATAGAACTCAACAGGACTGACTTCTAAGTAGATATAGTTTGGATTGTGCTGTTGATAAACCTTGACTAGGCTTCTTCTGCAAAGACATCCATATCCAAGCAGGGTTGGCAAACCCCTGCCTGCAATACCCCACCCTTATCTTTTAACGTGGCTGCTCCAAACGTTTTTACAGATTTGACCCTTCAGAAAGAGGTCTGAGAAATGAGTAAGAGTAACAAGTATCTTTTAAAATTGTTCTTTTCAATTCACTCTTGAATGAGCCTTATACTTGGGCAGATCCACACCATTCATTTAAAGCACATTCAACACCCATTTGAAGGACATGAATCCCACCACAGAATCATGGGAACTGCAGTTTGTTAAGAGTGGTGAGAACTATAACTGTGAGGGGGAAATGACACTTCCCAGAATTCTTTAGGGGAAGTCATGCGCTTTAAATACAGGTTGGATGTGAATCAACTTAATAAATTTTGCCTGCATGTAAATTGTTTTAATTAATTTTTGAAAATGGAAATGATCTATAAACTGTAGTGGGTGACCATGGGCTACTCACCATCTCTCAGCCTATCTGCCCCTCAGGATGAAAACAATGGAGAACCATGACTACCCCAAGGCATACTTAAAATGTAAAGGAAGTATTGTACAACCATAGGGTGAAATCAGATACTTATAGGGACACAGCATGACAAAACTGGGTGGAAGTAACGAGTGGGGTACCACAGGGCTCGGTCCTGGGCCCAGTGCTCTTCAACATTTTTATTAACGACTTGGATGAGGAGGTACAGAGCATGCTTATCAAATTTGCAGATGATACAAAATTGGGGGGCATAGCTAATGTCGTGGAAGACAGAAAGAAAATTCAAAGGGACCTTGATAGGCTGGAGCATTGGGCTGAAAACAACAGAATGAAATTCAACAGGGATAAATGCAAAGTTCTACACTTAGGAAAAAGAAACCCAATACACAGTTATAAGATGGGGGATACTTGGCTCAGCAGTACGACATGTGAGAAGGATCTTGGAATTGTTGATCACAAGCTGAATATGAGCCAACAGTGTGATGTGGCTGCAAAAAAGGCAAATGCTATATTAGGCTGCATTAACAGAAGGATAGTTTCCAAATCATGTGAAGTATTAGTTCCCCTCTATTCAGCACTGGTTAGGCCTCATCTTGAGTGCTGTGTCCAGTTCTGGTCTCTGCACTTCAAGAAGGATGCAGACAAACTGGAACAGGTTCAGAGGAGGGCAACAAAGATGATCAGGGGACTGGAAACAAAGCCCTATGAGGAGAGACTGAAAGAACTGGGCATGTTTAGCCTGGAGAAGAGAAGACTATGGGGAGATAGGATAGCACTGTTCAAGTACTTGAAAGGTTGCCACACAGAGTAGGGCCGGGATCTCTTCTTGATTGTCCCAGAGTGCAGGACACGGAATAATGGGCTCCAGTTGCAGGAAGCCAGATTTCGACTGGACATCAGGAAAAGCTTCCTAACTGTTAGAGCCATATGACAATGGAGCCAATGACCTAGGGAGGTAGTGAGCTCTCTGACACTGGAGGCATTCAAGAGGCAGCTGGACAGCCACCTGTCAGGGATGTTTTAAGTTGGATTCCTACATTGAGCAGGGGGTTGGACTTGATGGACTTATAGGCCCCTTCCAACTCTACTATTCTATGATTCTATGAAAATATTTATATAAGCATGACTATCAGATATGTTTATTATTTACACAACCTGTAAAGATATTTATAGTGCAATCCTATGTTTGTTTACTCAGAAGCAAGTCCCAATGTATTCAATGGGGCTTACTCAATCAGGGAAAACTGTACCCTGAAGTGATAAGGAACTTGTTCTTTTAACAAGTCTTTTAAGTTGAGACCTTATCCCAGTCTGCGTCTGTGTTGGAATTGCTTTTTAATATGTTTTTAAACCTTTTCTTTAAAAAAAAGTGAAACCTCTACATATGAGTAGGGTTGCCATATTGCCCGGTTAGCACAGTTTTACCTGGATTCTTTCCATGCCACCCGGCACCCATTTAGCCCATTAGGTGGCCCGGATTCTCAGCTTTAATTTTAAAAATTTTTTAAATAGGTGGTCCGGTTCTCTAGATATACATCAAAACGTCAGCCGCTGCCCCCCAACTGTTAAATCTTTTTTTTAACAAATCTGTCCTGTATAGCACTTCGTAGCTCACCTCTAACCCCGCCCGTTCAGGATTGCAGCCAATCAGTGTGAAGCCAGTTTGGTTGACCTGGACAGTGTCTAGAAAACCTCATTGCAATGCCCCCCCCCCCGTTTATCTGAAAATCTCATAAACTGGGTAAGTATATACATTTCAGGTTTTTTTCCTCTTGTGTCCAGATCCTGGGCAGTGTTTTGAAAACCTTCCCAATACTTGCTTTTGTAAAAGCAATGCTAATCCCATATGCCCAGAGTAAATCCCATTGAAATTCAATAGGACTTACTTTTGAGTAGACATGGTTATGAATGTGCTGTAAATTAATGAGACTTTTGAGTGAATGTAAAAAAGAATTGTGTTTGTGTTCTAACTCTTTCTGTCCCTCTCCAATCCTATTTTAAAGCAAGTAGGCAGGTATTACAGTTTTTATTCTGTAGGAAACTAATATTGATTTTTTTAAAACTAATACTGATTTTTCTGCAATGACCAACTGGTTTGACAATACACTATGGGCTGTATGTATTTATACATCTGCAGTGTGTGTGTCTGTGGAGTCTTCCAACAACCCTGTGAGGTAGGGTTGGGAAACCAATGCAACTCTCAATAAGAAATAAATCCCTTTAAAATCCAATAACCATAAAGCAAGAATAAACAGTTGGAAAACAGCCTAACGAGGCATGATTCTGAATTTTGGGTTGGGTGAATGAAGTTTATTTATTTATTATTTGATTTATATCCCGCCCTTCCTCCTAGTAGGAGCCCAGGGTGGCAAACAAAAGCACTAAAAGCACTTTAAAACATCATAAAAAACAGACTTTAAAATATATTAAAACATCTTTGAAAATATTTTTTTAAACCTTTAAAAAAACATCTTTTTTTAAAAAAAGAAAAGGCTTAAAAATATTAAAAAGCAATTCCAACACAGACTCAGACTGGGATAAGGTCTCAACTTAAAAGAACAAGTTGAAAGAACAAGTTCCTTATCATTTGAGGCTGTAGTTCTCTGCACACTTCCCAGTTTGAGTAAGCCCCATTAAATACATTGGGACTTGCTTATGAGTAAACAAACATTGGATTGCATTATAAATATATTTACAGATTATGTAATTCATAAACATATTTGAGAGTCATGTTTATATAAATATTTCTTCATACTGTGTCCCAATAAGTATTTGATTTTACACTATGGTTGTAGATGAGTTTTTCCTCTACATTTTAAGTGTGCCCTTCTTCCTGGGGGTGGTCATGGTTCTCCGTTGTTTTCATCCTGAGGGGAGGATAGGCTGAGAGATGGTGAGTAGCCCATGGTCACCCAGTACACTTTATAGCTCATTTCCATTTTGAAAAATTAATTAAAACAATTTACATGCAGGCAAAGTTGATTAAGTAGATCAACACATTTAAAGCACATCCAACTCACATTTAAAGCATGACTTCCCCTAAAGAATTCTGGGAAGTGTAGTTTCCCCCTCACAGTTACAGTTCTCACCACCCTTAACAAACTAAAATTCCCATGATTCTGTGGTGGGATTCATGTGCTTCAAATGTGTGTTGAATGTGCTATAAATAAATGGTGTGGATCTGCCCTAGGTACAGAGCTTGGAAGTAACTCGTTATTTTTAACGAGTTACTTTTAATTCGTTACAATTTTAAATAACAAGTGGGTAATTCCATTACATTTGGCAAGTAACGTAACGAATAGTAATTTCCCTACTTTTCAGCTTCAACTTTAACGTTTCCACGTTAGGTTGGACGTTACTTGGGGGCGGGAACAAGGGGAAGTCAGCTCCTGGCTGTGATTGGTTAACACAAGACATGTGCCTCACACTGATTGGACCTCTGCGCAGACTGTCTCTTCCCTCATGATCTGTGTTAGGAGGCACGAGGGAAGAGATGAATAGGCAGGGGGAGCCTGCTAGCGTCTGACTCTGAGAGGAAAAAATGGACGCCGGAGGAAAAAGCCAGGGCAAGGACAACAACGGAGGAGAAGGCTGCAGCAGAATGGCGAAGAGCTGTGGAGGTGAGTGACGATTATTTGTGTGTGTGTGTGTGTGTGTGTGCCCCGGTGCGTGTGTTTTCGGCTGGAGTCTCTGGTTTTGGGGGGGGCTCTGGCTCTCTGGCTACCACCCCTTACTCTCTGGACTCTCCGCTTCAATTTAAAAAAAAAAGTTTCTAGGTGGTCTAATTCCCGAGATATACACCAAAACGTAAATCTTTTAAACACTGCTTCCTTAAAATCAGCATATATCACTGGCCTGTGAGGGGAAACATTGATACATCTCAGGCAATTCTCCTTTAATTAAGTTTGATACATACTGCATATATTTATCCTCTGGTAACCCCCACATCTGTGCTGCCTTTTCAAAAGTTGTGAGGTAAATTTGGGGATCCTGCCCAGGCTCATACACACAAAAAACTTTTGGAGTCACTTTTATTTTTGCTTCATCTCTCTCTTTTGTTATCTCCTCAGAATGAAACTTCTCCCTTTCTAATCCTAACCTTTCAGCCTCTAAGACTCACTGCTTCTCCTTTTCTTCAGCCTCCATTTTAAATATTTCACTCTCCATTCTCAATCTTTCAGCCTCTAAGACCCGCTGCTTCTCCTTTTCCTCAGCCTCCATTCTCAGTCTTTCAGCCTCTGACCCGCTGCTTCTCCTTTTCCTCAGCCTCCATTCTCAGTCTTTCAGCCTGTAAGACCCGCTGCTTCTCCTTTTCCTCAGCCTCCATTCTCAGTTTTACCACCTCAATCTCTCTATCGTTCACATCTTAACTTCTCTCTTAAATACTCCACATAGGCAGAATTACTTGAGCACCCTTCAGAGGACTCTTCTCTCACAGGCTCTTGGTTTTGGACTGATGTATAACTGATTAGTGTTACATGCAATTCATCTACCCCTTTACCCTCATGAGGTAAATGAAAGGATATATATTTCTCCACCAGCTCTTCCCTCTTCATTTTCAAGTACTCCACCATGTTGTTAAGAACTCACAAACTTTACCATACACACTTAGATGTTTTCTTTGTTTATTATTCCCCACATAACCACACTGCTTTCTGGGGACTCCCTCTTGTTTGTATCCCACCACAACTGTCACCACCTGTCAGACCCTACTCAGGGTTTGGTCTCGTAATGGATCTCTCACACTGGCCCCAGCACAGATCTCTCATGATCCCACTACTAGGCACTCGATCCCACGTGACACTCTGTAACGCAATACTGCCCTGAGACTGTGCCTTAGTTTCCTCCTCAGATAGCTACTTAGTGTCTGGGTGCCACAACCCCCTGTATCTTTCTGTCTTTAAAGATTACAGCCCTGGGTTGCTTTTGGATGCCTGCTGCTGTTACACTATCCCTTCACTGCTGCCACCATTGATACTGTTCCCAGCTTTGGTATTTGCTCTGCCCACCCTTCTGGTCTGTAATATCCCAGCCAAGGATCAGGTGTGTTGTTAAACCAAAAATATTTATTTAGTAACACAAGGAATAAACAAGATTACTTTAAGTTTAGTCAACATGCATGTGGTTACATATAATAGTTTTGTCTTTATAAATCTTAGTCCTAAAACCTGCCTCACTACCCGCCTCAACACAAATCCCTCCCTCCAAAACCCAGAACCAGCAACCCCAACTGTACTTCTCTCATTTATACCTTCAATCACCAATCAAAACTCAGCCTTCCTCAACATTCCAACCCATGTACTCCCCACTCTCACTCACTCTACTTACCTCATTTACCCTACAAAACTGACATTTACCATAATTACTGTACAGCATTTACAAGGGCATCACAGCCCCATTGCACAACTGTGGTCTTATCTCTCAGTAAACATGTATAGGATTGCACTATAAGTGGCAAAAAAACCACAAAACACTTGGATGAAACTGACACCAAGATGGAAAGAATATCAAAAGCAGATTTCTCCTACGTAGGGTTGCCAACACATCAAGAAAAGACCTGACTCAGCTGGTTTTTTGGCCACCAGCATGAGCCACCAGCAGAATTTTAATATATCTGCTTCAGCTATGTACTCATACTTGTACACCAGGAAACCAGATTTTTATCTTTTTAATCTTGTAATACTAATCCTTTTATCATCTTATATTTTGTTTAATTGTATTTTGTTTTCATTGTGTCTTATATGTTTTGTGATTTTATTATTATGATGTATGTATTTTATCCTATTCTGTTTACCGCCCTGAGAGCTACTTGCTATGGGCGGTATATAAATGCAACAGAATAAATAAAATAAATAAATAAATGCTTCCCCACTGATTACAGAATGTATGAAACATGGGATTCCAAAGTTCCATTGTAGCTATCGATACAAGGGGTTGTATTCAACTAAGTCATACTCAGAGTAGATCCAATGAAATGAATGAATCTAAGTTAGTCATATCCATTACCTTCAGTGGGTGAGGGAAACCAGAAGAAAGGAGTGAAAGTGATTGAGCAGAGATTACTCTCACATTGGCTTCCCTGCATGGCTCCTAAACCCTGACTAGTCAGAGTCCATTGAACTTCACTTCCTGGCCTCATGTGTGCAACTAAATTTTTGACATCAGAAGCTGGCTTCTATGTTGTAAAAGTGTACATGTAAAACTGAAAAGGATTTTTAGGAAATGCTCTTCTTACCCCATATACTTTCTTGGCTCCTGCCTTTGCTGCAAACATTGAGAGGATCCCTGTGCCACTTCCAACATCCAATACAATCTTATCCTTAAACACATGTTTATTGTGATACATGGAGTTCCTATATGTTAATGTCCGCACCTCATCCTTCAACATCTCCTGTGTTAGAAAAAGGCATCACACATTTACTTGACAATAAAATCATCATATGTTTTAGCTAGCAAAAATGTTATTTGCAAATTTAGGGAGAAAACACTCAGACCTTTTCACAGAATCATAGACTTGGAAGTTATCTTGGAGCTCATCTAGTCCAACCTCCAATTCAGCTCAGGATCTGCCTCATGTGCCACAATAACTTGAACAAGATCAGTAAGGTCACTCTTCAACTATCAGTAGCATTTTTTGTTTGATCTAACATGGAATTAGGCAAGGGAGTAGTGAGTAAAGTTTTGCAGCAATTTTTACTATATAGTTATAGCACCTAGCAGCACTGCTGTAATATAAAACATTACTGTATACTGAGAGCAGATACTTTCAAAGGTTAATGTTCCAGTTTGTACGTTGCCTTTGTAGACTCTTTGGGAGCAGCCCAAACTGAAGATCCACTAGGATAAGGGGGGTATAGAATAGGAGGATCTCTGGCGGGGCCTGGGCTCAGCTGGGACTACAATGGCTGAAGTCCTTCCATCCCAGCTCAGCCAAGTCCAAGTAAGTGAGTCCCAATAAAAAGGGGGCATTCTGGGAATGTGGTTGGGGCAGGATGGGGAGACAGACTCCATTCATTCCAAACTCCATTCATCTTGGTCACATGACCAAACAAAGCAATGGAAATTACCCTGGCAAAAAGGGTGGTGTAAGCCAAACTATTTTAAAGGCTTGCTTTCCTTTTAGCAGGCTCACGGGCCGGCTCAGCCAGCAATAGTCCCACTTCTGAAAGGAGTTTGGAATAGGGATAACTGGTTTAATTTAGGCCAGCATAACCTTTGCTAGCGTCCTATAGTCTGGAATGCTCTGTTTCTCTAGAAAAACAACAAATATGTTTTTAAGGGAAGGGAAGACTGCTTTCACCACGGGGTGAGTTCCAATTGCTCAACCCAAATTCCTTGCCTCTGAGGACCTGCTGCCCGGCAACTGAGGGCTAGAAATGCTGCCTGAATAATATTCTAAATAGTAATAAAATGATATATATTTTAAGGCAATGTCTGCTTTTATGATGGTTTTATTGTTCTGCTGTTTATTTTATGTACGTTTTGTTTATATATGTTAAAGGGAATGTAGATTGAACTGTTAATGTGCATAATGACCAGTCATTGTGCACATTCCCCAGAGCTCATGAAGACTGTGCACATAATCTGTGCACATTTCCCAGTCAGTGTAAACTATTCCCAACAGGCCTTGGGGAACGTGCATATATTGACTGTATTTTGCACATTCTCTGGTCATTATCCATAATCCCCAACAAGCCTTGACAGCAATAAAGACAGTAATAAATACCTTGACAGAATTTTGTACATTCTCCAGGCAATATGCACATTCTCTAGTCAGTATGTATAGGCTCCAAGAAACAGTCCTCCCCACTCCCAATGTTAGTGGTACCGAGAACATTTCTTTAGCTATCATTTCAGATTTGAAATGAGATAATAAAATAGCTGAAAATTTTGAAAAAGTGTTATTGCTTACACAGAATATACAGGAATTCTGAGAAATATGCAGAATGAAATCTCAAAGAAATGACTAAGATATTTAACATTTCAAAATTGTATAATACTTCAAATTGTAATTGTTATGAATATAGTTCTAAAAGGAATGTCCATATACAGTATAGCCAGTAACTGTGTAGAGTAATCTAAAGTTATTACCTATAATCAGCCAGACTGATTATAGATGGCACCAGTGCATAAAATTATGTTGTGTTAATACAGTATATATGTGCAATATCTTTAGATTAATCTACACAGTTACTGGTCATATGTGAACATTCCTCTACATCACTTGCAGACACTATCAACTAGGCACCAAAGAGGGAAAACTAAAGCACCCTTTCACTTGGAACCAGGTTTCAGTCTGTCCTGAAAATATTTTAGCAGTTGAAGAAGTCACTCCTGTTGAAAAAGGATGAGAAACACAGCAAAGCTAAAGTTATTGTCTGGTCACCAGGGATTTCAGTGGTTCCACTGCAAAGGAAAATGCTCCACAAACAAATGTTAAGTACAAGAATATGAATGTACTTTGCACCTCAAAATGTCATGGTAGCCAACTCTGTTGTAACAAAAAGTGACAACTTACCATGAAGAAGTAAAGGACATATTGAAAGTGCCATTTCAATATTGCATTCATATGTATTCTATAATCAGTTATAGAATTATATTCACAACAATTACAATTTGAAGTATTATACCATTTGAAATGTTAAATATCAGTCTTGTTTCTTTAAGATAAGTTCTTTCTGAGTGTTTCCCCAAATTTCTGTATATTCTGTGTAAACAGTAACAATTTTTCAAAATTTTCAGCTATTTCAAATATGAAATGATAGCTAACAAATGTTCTGAGAACCACTAACATCGGGAAGGGGGAGACTGTTACTGTGTTTTGTTTCTGTTTTCCATGATATTTTTAAGGATGTAAACAATAAATCTATCATGTTTTTAATTCTCTGTACTGAAATGGAAGTTGTTCGTGGAATGTTAGAAATGTTCTCATATTGACTGGAAGATGAATTTGCATCCTCTGATATCGCCAGTGACTACGCATATAGACTGTGTTTCTCACCTTTCAACATCAGCAACATTGTCAGAAAAGACAGCAATAAGAACAGGAGTGAACAACATTTTTTTCCATCAAGAGATGAATTCCCTTAGAGGTGATCTGTCAGTAGTGGTCAAGGCCAGAACACCCACTGGTAGAGCCAGAATTATCTCACACTTTCTCTTCCAGCCCTTTTTCCTGCTGGGGAACACTGCCTCATTTGGTTAGCTCTTCCCTGCACAGTGATCCCAATGATGATTGACCCTGTGCTGCTTTTCCCCAAGCATATGGCAGTTGACATGGGTGGACAATTTTAATCAAGATTGTGAGAAAGAGAGGGAAGGTTTTAAACTCCCCTCTTCCTGCAATCCATCGTGCGCTGCTCAGATGACTGGAAAACAGCTGAAAGTGAAGAAAAAGTGGTTGCACTGCAGAAAAATATTAATCTGGAGCTCCATGTTTTCTTCCCTTTGCTTAGCTGCTCAGTGAAAGGACCATGGGCCAGAAACAGTCCAGGGGTGCAAATTGCACACTTCTGACCTGAGATGGAAAGCAAAGGCATGTCCAGAGAATGTGCATATTGCCCGGAGATCGTACAAAATTTTGTTGAGGTATGCACATTCCCCAAACCCTGTTGGAGATTATACATGACTGGAAAATGTACAAAATTATATGTATATAATTGTCAATATATGCACATTCCCCAAGGCCTATTCGGATTATGGATAATGGCTGGAGAATGTGCAAAATTCAGTTGACAAATGTACGTTCCCCAAGACCTGTTGGCAATTGTGTACATTGACAGGAAAATGTGCATACTTCCCTCTTCATCGACAGATTATGTGCACAGTCTTCATGAAGCCTGGGGAATGTGCACAATGACCGGTCATTAACCACTCAACCTACATTCCCCTTAATATATAACCTGCTTAGAAATGCAAAATTAGTGGTATCCACAGATTGAAATAAATAAATAAAAATGTTTGCTTAATGTTTCTTAATTGTCAGACACCAGTCTTACAAGATGCATCTTTTGTTAGTGGCCCGATAGGACAGTGGGGGCAGTGCAGTACCACAGGGGCAGAGATTGATGCCTGCCAGGAGCACCATGGCAAAGACCTACTGAACTCTGGCACCAGCAGGTAAATCAGACCCCCTAAATTGTTAGGAAATTGCTGGAGTTACCTCTGGAAACAGAAAGCCATTTTAATGAGGATGACTCACCCTTTCCACCCTACCTCAGCTGAGGAGCGCAGCTGACTATAGTGTGTGCATGTATGTAGAGAAAAAAATCACAGTAGCAGCAGTTTTCAAGATAGAAAAGGGAAAGCTAGCTTTGAGCTCTGGAATGAATGCTGTTGGCCTGACTTTTAACAGTTGCAGTTTGTTCAAGTGTTACCAAAGGGCAAAGTGTTACCAAAATGATCAAAGGGATGAAGCAACTCCCCTATAGGTACAACATTATTTCTAGGTGGTCTGGTTCCCAAGATATACACCAAAACGTCAGCCGCCCCCCGCAACTGTTAAATCTGTTAAACTGATCTGTTATAGCAGCTCCTAGCTCCACCAGAGCTTGGAAAAGTTACTTTTTTAAAACTACAACTCCCATCAGCCCCAGCCATCATGACCACTGGATTGGGCTGATGGGAGTTGTAGTTCAGAAAAAATAACTTTTCCAAGCTCTGGCTCTAAACCCGCCCTTTCAGGATTGTAGCCAATAAGTGAAGCCAGGGTTGTGATTTGTTGATCCAGGCAGTGTCTAGACTTAATTGCAACATCAGGAAATAGTGGCTTTGAGATCTTCAGTTTGAATAAGTAAGAATATGGCTTAAACTTTTTTTCTCTTGTGTGCAAGAGTCAGACCCTGGGCTGTTGGAGACGGCAGTGCTTTGAAAACCTTCGCACTATAAAAGTATTTAATCCAATACTTGCTTTTCTGGGAGTAAAGCAATGCTAATCCCATGTACCTGGAGTAAACCCCATTGAATTCATTAGGACTTACTTTTGAGTAGACATGGTTAGGATTGTGCTGTAAATTAATGGGACTTTTGAATAAACATAGCAAAGAATTGTGTTCTCTCCCCCTCCAATCCTATTTTTAAAGCAATTAGGCAGGGTTTACCTAGGTATCACAGTTTTTATTATGTAGGAAACTAATACTGATTTTTTTAAAAATGTTCTGCAATGACCAACTGGTTTGACAATAAACTATTATATGGGGTGTATTTTTACAAGTGTGTGTGTGTGTACGGAGTCTTTCCAAGAACCCTGTGAGGTAGGGTTGGCGATTGGAAACCAAAGCAGCTCACAATAAGAAATAAATCCCTTTAAAAACCAATAACCATAAAACAAGTATAAAGAGTTGCAAAACAGCTTAAAGTGGCATGATTCTGAATTTTGGGTTGGGTGAATGAAGTTTATTTATTTATTTTTATTTATTATTTGATTTATATCCCACCCTTCCTCCTAGTAGGAGCCCAGGGCAGCAAACAGAAGCACTAGAACACTTTAAAAATCATAAAAACAGACTTTAAAATATATTAAAACAAAACATCTTTTAAAACATTTTTAAAAGCATTAAAAACATTTTTTTTTAAAAGAAAGAAAAGGTTTAAAGACATATTAAAAAGCAGTTCTAACCCAGACACAGACTGGGATAAGGTCTCAACTTAAAAGGCTTGTTAAAAGAACAAGTTCCTTATCACTTGAGGCTGCAGTTTTCCCTGGTTGAGTAAGCCCTGTTGAATACACTGGGACTTGCTTCTGAGTAAACAAACATAGGATTGCACTATAAATATCTTTACAGGTTGTGTAAATAATAAACATATTTGATAGTCATGCTTATATAAATATTTCTTCATCCTGTGTCCCAATAAGTATCCGATTTCACCCTATGGTTGTACAATACTTCCTCTACATTTTAGATATGCCCTTCTTCCTTGAGGTGGTCATGGTTCTCCATTGTTTTCATCCTGAGGGGCAGATAGGCTGGAAGATGGTGAGTAGCCCATGGTCACCCACTATACTTTATAGCTCATTTGGATTTTGAAAAATTAATTAAAACAATTTACATGCAGGCAAAATTTAGGTATGATGTGCATTCAAGAGTGAATTGCAAAGAACAATTTTAAAATCTACTTTTTTAAACAGGGGAAGGGTTGTAGCTTTGCAGTGAAGGTCCAGAATTCAATTTTTGGAAAAGACTATTCCAAACTGGAGAATCCTGGAGAGCCAATGCTAGTCCATGTCATCAGTACTCAGCTATGCGGTACCAAATGGCCTGAGTCAGTATAAGGCAGATTCACTTTTGTTCCTAAAAGTGGGAAGAGACTCAAGGGCCACAGTGACTCCAAAATTTATTTATGTATTTTATTTACAACATTTATATACCGCTTTATTGTAAAAAAAATCTCAAAGCGGTTTACAGAAAGAATTAAAACAATAAAGTTCTTGGCAAAAACAGTTAAAGACATATATTTAAAAACATTCAAAATAATAAAACCAACAATGACTTAAAAAATAGATTTAAAAACACAATAGCTTCTACATGCGTGGATAGGCTTGCCTAAACAAAAAAAAAGTGCAGGTGCTGCCACTTTGTTGTTGTTGTTGTGTGCCTTCAAGCCGATTTTGACTTACGGCAACCCTATGAATCAGTGACCTCCAATAGCATTTGTCATGAATCACCCTGCTCAGATCTTGTAAGTTCAAGTCTGTGGCTTCCTTTATGGAAACAATCCATTTCTTGTTTGGTCTTCCTCTTTTTCTGCTCCCTTCTGTTTTTCTGTATTGTCTTTTCTAGTGAATCATGTCTTCTCATTATGTGTCCAAAGTACGATATGTGTCCAAAGTCAGAGGAAGGCAATGGTAAACCACCTCTGAATACCCCTTACCACAAAAACCCTATGAACAGAGCATCCAAAATGCTGCCACTTTACAGGACTGATTTCTTATAAGAGCAGAACAAGTACTATGTGGCACCCATAACATGGAAAGCACAGCTTGAACTTGGCCTGGTAGCAAATCAGCATCCAATGCAGATTTCAGAGCAGAGATATTATGTGCTGGTAGGATCTCACTCATGTCAGCAATCATGCCGCAGCATTCTGCATTAACTGACTGGATGCCAGGATTTTTTTAGTTTTTGTTTTCGGTTATGAATCCTGACCGGTTGTGGGATGCTATGTTGTCTGCCTTACTCATAGGAATCTTGTTGTGTTTGGCATGGTATTACATTTAGGAAAGCATCACTGTCTTTTGTTTTTCTTTTTCTGTTTGTATTTCATTTACCTTTAACCTCACTCCCTTACATCCATAGAAGCAACAGCAGTGGTTGCATGTGCTCAGCGCAACCACCAAAAACCCACTGATGATGCACCTTGTTGGTTGCATGGCAGTTTGATTCTTGCCCAATAGTGGTAAAAGAGAATTCACATATTTCAAAGTGTGGCTGCAGTTGTTTCCAAGCTGCTGCCTGTGAAGGTAGACCAAACCATGTGTGTTTTCTCTCTGTCAATTATTACTCACTGGAATTGGGTTGGCTGTCAAACTGAGTTTATAGCAGCCCACAGGGTAGACAGAAAGGGTAGAGAATCTTCTTACTCTTACTCATCGCTCAGACCTCTTTCCGAAGTGAAGGGTCAAATCTGTAAAGAAGTTTGGAGCAGCCACATTAAAAGATAAGGGCAGGGCATTGTAGGCAGGGGGTTGCCAACCCTGCTTGGATATGAACGTCTTTGCAGAGGATCCCTAGTCAAGCTTTACCAACAGCACAATCCAAACTATATCTACTCAGAAGTAAGTCCTGTTCAGTTCTATGGGGGCTTAGTACATGTGTTTAGAATTGCAGCCTTCAGGGGCATCCATCTTTACTCCCAAATGCTCCCATCTAACATCTGCACAACACTAGGCTCCTTTCTTCCTACAGTGGCCTTCTGGTGACTGGTCTGGCCTGGTGGCACTTAAACCCTTCTTGCCAAAAGCAAGTAGGCTAGATTAAATATTCCCTACCCAGGCTCCATCTTTTAGCTAAGATTTCTAGCTTAATTTCCAATCAGATTTTTTAAAATTGTATGCTCCAAGCACTTGTGATTGATGCTTAATGTATCATGCTTAATGACATCACTCGGCCCTGCCCCGTGACATCACTTGGGCCTGCCCCCATGACATCACTCGGGCCCGCCCCTAAAATCTCAGGTTTGGGGATGCTTCTGACCTGGCAACCCTAGGTAAGGCTCTTCTCATTAGCTAGCACTCTCCTTTTTCACATTATTGGCTCCTAGGGATGTCTGTTGTTACAGGAGAAGCCATTAACAAGGATCTCATTCTCATCTCTGTAGCAGAAAATGGGAGGGATGTGGCTGTGACTAAGAGGAAAGGACCCTGTACTTCTGAATTTGGCACTACACTACCAGGTATAAAATTATGCATGATGTGAAGAAAGTAGATAGGGAAGTTTTTCTCCCTCTCTATAACTTGTGGAAATTTCATGATTGTGAATGTTGTAACATTCAGGAAAGACAATAGAAAATATTTCTTCACACAGTGCATAGAATTTGCTATGGAATTTGCCCCACAAGATTTAGTGATGGTGACCAACTGGATGGCTTTAAAAGAGGATTAGACAAATTCATGGACGATAGGACTCTTAGTAACTACTATCCACTGTGGCCATGTTCCACCTCCTCTGTCACAATACCAGCAGCTGGGCATCACAAATGGGGAGAGTGCTGGTGCCCTCATGTCATGCTTGTGGACTTCCCATGGACCCCTGGTTGGTGACTGTGAGAACAGAGTGCTGGACTAGATGGGTCTTTGTTCTTATGTTCAGGCACCTGTAACCTGGAGCTGACAGTGCAGGGCTCCTTGTCATCATGCACTTTGAGAGCAATACAGCAATGGGACTTGATAATGTTTCATTGTTTTGGGGAATTGTATAGGGGGGAAATTTCCAGTTTTTACATATGTTGGATATTAATGGGTCTGTCCATCCCTATTGGTGATTCCATGGCTAAACTAGGCCTTGTACGGGGTTCTTATCTTACGTCCATTTTATATTTATTTATTGTTTGTTTGATTAATTTATATCCCACCCTTCCTCCCAGCAGGAGCCCAGGGCAGCAATATACCCAGCTCAGATACCACTCCTATACACCAGGGGTGAGGAACCTGTGGCCCTCCTATATTGCTGGATTCCCAACCTACGTTTTACCCCAGCCAGCATAGTCATTATCAAACTGTAGCCCAGCAACAACTGCAGGGCCACAGCACCGTCCTATACTATACCATCACTTGTAAGCTGGGCAGCTCCTGAGAATGCCTAATCACATGGGAGACCTAATTGCATTATCACTTTGCATTTTCTAAAGGAGAAGAATTACATAATAGAGACCATGTCATCAGGCACAGCACACATGGTGCATTCTAGCTTACATCACATTTTACAAATGATAAAGTACCTGTCCCCTGCGCAATGTGAATCTTACAAATTCAAGTATTTATGAACCAGCCCTAAATTGTTCTCTGATATATAATATCTATTACCAAATCAGCAAGGGAAAACTTCTGATGTGCTTTCAATTTCCTGCACTGTCTTGATAAAAATGTGCAACATCTTGCAACACTGAATCTTTCAACTCAACTAACAGGAATTTACACACAGTTTTTGTACTAGTAGCAAATCTAGACAGAAGAAATTTCACTTAGCAGTTCTATGAATGTTCCAATCTTCCAACACATTATTGAGATTGTCACAACACGTGTCAAATACAATCTACTTCTTTCAAGCTTCCCAATACAACCTCTTAGCACATAAAGACAATTAACAAAAAGTTCATCATGCCATTGTCCTTCACTGTACATCAGTGGTGACTTCACACACACACACACACACACACACACACACACGCACGAGTGGACAGAATGAGAAGTTAAGGAGATCTGTCACTGAAACTGGTACTCCTGTATTTAGTTCTCCCTGATCTGCAGTAACATCTCATGAAACAAGCAAGGTAAAAGTTTTCTTTCTTTCAGATAAACCACACACAAAATGCTGAGCAAGCTATACTAGCTAAACTCTGCTCATTTACTAATAGTCTAACATGCTGTAACATCGACACTGGGATGATGACAGTTTTCTTGCATGTTTGTTTTGGAGTGATTAGTATATTTGTAATTAACTGATATGTTTTCATTGATGGATAGTTTGTTTTATGATGACTTGAAATGTTATAATATTTATATAATCTAATTATTTGTTGGATATGTTTTTTAGTCGGTGTTATATTGTGTTGGATTGTTACTATAATGTTATATTGATATGCATTTTTTCTTTTGTGTTGTGAGCTACTTTGGGTACTTGTGAGGAAAAGCAGCATACAAATTGAATGAATGAATATGTTTTGGAATGATTTAGTATTTTATTGTTATTGATGTAGTGATTTACATTTTTATTCTGTTATGAGCTGCTTTGAGCATATTTACAAGGAAAAGTGGCATATAAATAAATAAAACTGGTGTCATATGTGCCGTCATATGTCGGCAGTAAGAATTCTGTTTGAAAAAGAAAAGAAAAAAAATAGATATCAGCAACAATATCAGCTATTAATGACTGGAGAGAGAAAATGTGGAAGTTTCCCTCAAAAGCAAGTTAACTCATTATGTCCAATTTAAAGAAAAAGAACAAAGTTCCTTTTCTAATGCCAGTCATTTATTAAGCAGAGCAAGGATTTACGGTGAATCAAAATATATTGCAGTTTTACAATGTCAGGTTTGGTAATGGTGGTTGAATTATTATTTAATATATTGTCAAGGGTTACTATATACTTGTCTTTTTTCCTTTTTCACTTTAGTTAATTCCTTTTGACATAAAATGTGTGTGTGTATGGGATATATATACATTTATATATGAGGGATTGCGGGAGAACTAGACTTAGGGATGCCATTTTTTATAGAAATTCTTGATTCTCCACTGTATTCTGTTATATATAAGCGTGCGTGTGTATATTATATAACTGTTACACATTTACATATACACATACATGGGCTGTACAGTTTTATAAAACTCTTCATTGTTTTTAAAGGCTTACCTCATGAATTCCAAAGTGGGCGTATGAATCAAAATAATAATCCCTTGATGTCATCTCTTCTGGATTCAGGAGTTTTGCCATCTTTCCCC
Organism: Rhineura floridana; assembly: GCF_030035675.1. Taxonomy (NCBI): domain Eukaryota; kingdom Metazoa; phylum Chordata; class Lepidosauria; order Squamata; family Rhineuridae; genus Rhineura; species Rhineura floridana. The sequence goes on along the minus strand of NC_084487.1, from coordinate 133,351,245 downwards.
GACCTGGGCAGCTTGGTTGCAAAGGAACATGAATGATGGACTGAATAGGCTTTGAAATGGTTGTCGGCAGATTAGGCTGGGAAGGACCACTGCTAACCTAGAAAGGCATAAGCCATCATTATGGAAATTAATACAGGTTTTTTTTACTTGTTAATGGTTTATTTTTTCAGTTAGGAAAAGTTTTTCCTTGTATTTCATTTCTTTCTTTTTGAAATCAAACTCTTTCTATTAAATTAAAATAATTCCCAAGTTAACTCTGGGGTTTTATATAGCCAATGAAAATGAATTCCAAAAGTAAATTTCAGCAACAAAAAATAAAAATCTATATTGGCAACATAGTAATCACCTGCCAAAGAGACTCAAAAAGGCCCCAGGGAGACTGAGCCACTTTTGCCTTTTTTTTGAACCCATTTCAGAGTTCAAAGATTTTCATTTGGGATCAAAATGAATGGGAAAAGCAACACAGAAACACAGCACCAATTTCACTATTCAGATCCACCATTTGTGGAGTTCGTACCATCCCAAGAAAATAGTGTAAAATCTTTGGGCAGGGCAAATATCAGTTTTCCACCTTCAAGTCCCTGAAATGTTTTAACCAAGGATGGAGACAGACCTGGGTGATAGCCACTCCATGTGTTTTCAGAGATATGGAATCAACCATTTTTTAAAAAATGTATTTTTAAGTCTGTTTTTATGATGTTTTAAAGTGTTTTTAGTGCTTTTGTTTGTCACCCTGGGATCCTGCTGGGAGGAAGGGCGGGATATAAAGCAAATAATAAATAAATAAATAACATATTTATTTTTAGTTATGCTTCGTATTCACATCAGGGCTTGGTGCATCCTACTACCTGCATGCAGCACCTAAATAGCCTCATTTGAATGTCTGCTCCCTCCTCCCCCTTCCATCTTAAGACTGAGCAGATGTAAACTTGACGGCTTCAACATCAGCCAAACTATTGTTGTGTGCTATCCCAGTCTCCAAGTGGTGTGTGACTTCCAGAGGCTTACCCAGGGTTTGGTTTCCTTGGAAAGAAGGTCAGTGGAGACCCTATAGCAGTGTTTCCCAAAGTGTGGTATGCATACCCCTGGTGGTACACCAAAGGGTTTCAAGGGGTACGCGGCCGAATGGTTTTTCTTGTACTTTATCATTGGGTTTTAGCGGCAAAAAACGTGTGCGTGTGTTCTTTTAAGAGAAAATACAGTTCTTGTGATTTCTCCAGTTTCTCACACAATCATGTGAGGGAAGATCAATATAATAACAGCGGTTTATCCCAATGTTATTCAACGCGTAGTCTCTTTCGCTCTCAATGCATTCCTTGTCTTTTCGTGCACCCCTCCAGTTTCTCATAAGACTTGGACTCCCTCGCAATGACTTTGGCCACCAAAAAACGCTTCTACAAACAGACAGATGGCGCCACAAAGATATTTATGCATATGCTCGACTACAGAAATGTTCACACCGGGAAGCGGAGAAGTGGGGTTTTTTCTCTATCTTCAGCCATCTCGCCAGCCACTTCCCCCTTGGGGAATCTCCCGCTCTTCGGCTGCAGAGCGGATTTTTCCCCCATCCTGCCTGGCCTGCCCGCTCATCAGCTGTGAATTTTAGGCGGGAGGTTTGAATCCCCTGTCTGCTCTTGGGCTGCGTGCCTGAGTGGCTTCCCAGGCAGGATGGGAGGAAAACTGCTCTGCAGCCAAAGAGCGGGAGATTCAAACCTCCAGCCCAGGCAAGCGCTGCCTCTGTAAACCCGCTGCATGCTTCAGTGGCGTACCAAGGAGGGGTCGGGGTGCAGTCAATCAGGGGGTGCAAGATGGAGTAGAGTTACCAGGTGTCTGATTTTCAGCTGGAGTTTCCAGTTTTGGGGGGTCCCAGCTAACTTACCTTAATCTCCGGACTCTCAGTTTCAATTAAAAAAAAAACTAAGTTTCTAGGTCGTCTGGTTCCCAAGATATACATCAAAACGTCAGCCCCCCCATGACTTTTACGCCGGTAAAATCAATGTCTCAAAAGGGGTACGCGCATGTGGAAAGTTTGGGAAACACTGCCCTATAGGATATATGGTTTTTATTTACAAATATTTGCAACCTGAGCTTAATATGGGAGGGTTCACAGTGTTAGCAGTCCACTAGATCTTGCTTTTCCATCAGGCTTGTAACAAGGTACCCCAAAGCCATGGAGCAGAGAGCAAGCCTTTCTGTGTGCCTTCCAAGTTCCCAGTTTCTCCAGACTCTCACACAGACACAGAAGCCACTTTCTTGTTGGGAGGGAAGGTCCCTCTCCTGAACTAGTTCTTACACTTGTTAATGGGGGCACTTGACTGACTTGACTGAATCCATTAACTTAATGTAACCAGTCAGACCAGTAGAGCAGGTTTCTCCCTTTGCAGATCCCAAATCAGAGGCTGGTAAGGCGATTCATAGAGGTCATCTGTCTCTCCCCCCAAATCCTATAAAACTATTTTCCCCCTTCTCACCATCCCCTTTAATTGCTCTGTTTATCATCTAATCCATTTCGTGATATTTTGGATGGCCTAATAAAGGCAGTAGTGTAGTGGCAAATTTGGAAGTCCAGGGTCCCTTCATGAGTAATCAGGATCGGCCTAACAGGCCAAATTTGACAGGTGACTGGGGGTACATGACATCATTATCCAATCCACTTATCAAAAACCTCTTGCAGGGGGTTCCCAAGCCACAACATCCTGCTGACAATCAGGTGTTTAGAAATCACTGCACACGGGGCATTGCTAGCACTGTGCTTGGTGCTTCCCAAACACAGAGTTAGCAAAGTGGTTGTTTCTTCCCTCCCCATGGGGGGTGGGCACAAGCAATCTGGTATTTTACAGGCATTGCTGCCTGCAAGAGAAGTACCTCTCACAGTGATCTGCAAAAAGCAGGTTTCTTCCCCCTGTGTTTTGCATATCAGCTGAGAGAAGGACTTCTCTCTCACACACGTGTGTATGTTATGTGCCTTCAAGTTGATTACGACAAAATTGACTTGAAGGCACATAACAACAACAAAAGTGGCAGCACCTACGCTTTGGAACTCCTTGCCTATTGACATTAGGCAGACGCCTCTTAGCAGCACCTGCTAAAATCTGTTTTTAAGTCATTGTTGATTTTATTATTTTGAATGTTTTTAAATACATGTCTTTAACTGTTTTTGCCAAGAATTCTATGGTTTTAATTCTTTCTGTAAACCGCTTTGAGATTTTTTACAATAAAGCAGTATGTAACTGTTGTAAATAAAATACAGAAATAAATTTTGGAGTGAATTTTGGACCTTTCCATGCAAAGCATATGCCCTACCAATGAACTACAACTCTTCCCCTGTTTAAAAAAGTATTTTTTTAAATTGTTCTTTTCAATTCACTCTTGAATGCACATCGTACCTAGGGCAGATCCACACCATTCATTTAAAGTACATTCAACATATATTAAAGGACATGTATCCCACCACAGAATCATGGGAACTGCAGTTTGTTAACAGTGGTGAGAACTATAACAGTGAGGGGGAAACAACACTTCCCAGCATTCTTTAGGGGAAGTCATGCACTTTAAATGCGAGTTGGATATGCTTTAAATGTATTGTGTGGATCCACTTAATAAATTTTGCCTGCATGTAAATAGTTTTAATTAATTTTTCACATTGGAAATGAGCTATAAAGTGTAGTGGGTAACCATGGGCTACTCACCATCTCTCATCCTATCTGCCCCTCAGGATGAAAACAATGGAGAACCATGACCACCCCAAGGAAGAAGGGCATACCTAAAATGTAGAGGAAGTGTTGTACAACCATAGGGTGAAATCGCAACCTGTAAAGATATTTATAGTGCAATCCTATTACTGTTTACTCAGAAGCAAGTCCCAGTGTATTCAATGGGGCTTACTCAACCAGGGAAAACTGCAGCCTCAAGTGATAAGGAACTTGTTCTTTTAACAAGCCTTTTAAGTTGAGACCTTATCCCAGTCTGTGTCTGGGTTGGAACTGCTTTTTAATATGTTTTTAAACCTTTTTAAAAAAAAATGTTTTTAACGCTTTAAAAATGTTTTTAAAGATGTTTTGTTTTAATATATTTTAAAGTCTGTTTTTATGATTTTAAAAGTGTTTTAGTGCTTTTGTTTGCTGCCCTGGGCTCCTACTGGGTGGAAGAGTGGGATTTAAATCAAATAATAAATAAATAAAAATAAATAAACTTCATTCACCCAACCCAAAATTCAGAATCATGCCACTTCAAGCTGTTTTGCAACTCTTTATACTTGTTTTATGGTTATTGGTTTTTAAAGGGATTTATTTCTTATTGTGGGCTGCCTTGGTTTCCAATCACCAACCCTACCTCACAGGGTTCTTGGAAAGACTCCACACACGCACGCACACACACACACACACACACACACACACACACACACTTGCAGGTGTAAAAATACACCCCATATAATAGTTTATTGACAAACCAGTTGGTCATTACAGAACATTTAAAAAAATCAGTATTAGTTTCCTACATAATAAAAACTGTGATACCTAGGTAAACCCTGCCTAATTGCTTTAAAAATAGGATTGGAGAGGAAGGGAAAGATTTACAACACAAACACAATCCTTTGCTATGTTTACTCAAAAGTCCCATTAATTTACAGCACAATCCTAACCATGTCTACTCAAAAGTCAGTCCTAATGAATTCAATGGGGTTTACACCAGGTACATGGGATTAGCATTGCTTTACTCCCAGAAAAGCAAGTATTGGATTAAATACTTTCATATTGCAAAGGTTTTCAAAGCACTGCCGTCTCCAACAGCCCAAGGTCTGACTCCTGCACACAAGAGGAAAATTCTTTAAACCATATTCTTACTCAAACAAACTGAAAATCTCAAAACTACCATTTCCTGACGTTGCAGGCACTGCCTGGGTCAAAAAATCACAACTCTGGCTTCACTGTTGGCTACAATTTTGAAAGGCTGGGGTTAGAGCTAGGAGCTGCTATAACAGATCTGTTAAAGGGATTTTACAGTCGCGTTGAGCAACTGATGTTTTGGAGTATATCTCGGGAACCAGACCACCTAGAAACTTAATCTTTTTTTTTAATTGAAGCTGAGAGCCTGCAGATTAAGGTGAGCTACCCGGAGACCTCAAGGGGACCCCCAAAAACCAGAGAATCTGGCCAAAATCCAGACACCTGGTAACCCTAGATGGAACCCTCCTGCTTACTAGCTGGTAAGCAAGAGGATTCCATCCTGCAGTGTTGGCCACTGCAACTTTGCATCTCCTCCTACCACCCCCAACAATATACTAAACATAAGCTTTAAAAAACCTTAACTCTGCCCCTTAATTGCTTTAGGGACAGATCTGGGATAGGCCGAATGGTCGCTGGGAAGGTCAGCCTCCTTGGAGGGCCCCAAACTAGGGCCACAGGGCACATCCAAGAGGCTGTACACAGCCCTAATAGAAACACACAGAACCTAATGTAGTTTCCTTTCAGATAATCTATTCGCTATTAATTTTCCATTTAGATCCTGCTCCAAATCAATCTCCCCTATTCATCATTACCCCTTAAATTAGGTCTCAATAAATTCCTCTTCGATGAACTTCAAATGCCAAGTCTACTTCACCCACTTTGGAATGTGGCAACAAACTCTTGCTGGAGGGTCAAAAGGATAGGACAGACCCTTGTGAGGCTTGCATAGAACAAAGAGGACATTTTTTTCTTAATAATGTTATTTGTTGTTTAGTTTAATTTTTGTAAATTGTATTGCCTTTATTAATGTATTTTTATACTTGTGTTTATTTTTCTTTGTAAGCTGCCTTGAGGGCCTTTGGCCAAAAGGCGGGGTATAAATAAATTTAATAATAATAATAAAATTATCCCAGATCAATATGCTCCTCACAAGGTGGTCCAAGGGCTTTAAACATTTTTCATTCTTTTTAGTCACTTTAAAAACCAAGCCTTGATAGGTAGCATCATTCCAAACTGGGGGCTATGGAGGTAGCTATTGCCACTCCTATTTATGAAACCCCTTTTGTAACATTATCACAAATGCACAGCATCATGCTCTTTGGAATCTTCCCATTCTATGTATAATACAAGCCCAGTCAAGAGATGGAATGAGACAAATGTCTCAGGTGGGAAAGCAATAAATTGGCACACCACTGAGCCTCATTACTGACCACTGGTCCTGCTGCAGCTGGTGCTTCCACAACCCGGCTGCCTGCCCACCCGGCGAGACGCCCTTTCCACCTCACTCCGAGGAAGAGCCAAGGGGGTCCTCCCTCAGAGCAAGTCATTCCGGGTGTAGTGGCCAGTAAAGTGCCTGAGCTGTTCATCATGGGTGAAATAGGCTGCTTACACTTAACTTATTTTAAAATCCTAAGTTTAAACAGCCTTTTTTTTGCTATGGCCCATGGCCACAATAACTATGAATTATGATACTGTGAGGGTTTTTCATATATATAAAAATGAATCTCTAAAACCAAGCTGATGGAAATGCTTATCTTCTTTCAGTTACACAATAAAAGATGAAGTTACTACGTAGACACAGTGTAATAATTGTCATAGTTATGAGTTATAAAAATAATTATAACTAATAGTGGTTCACACACAGAGAATTTTCTATGAAGAAAACCCATCTTAATATCAGCAATTTGTCTTTTTATTTCCTTCTATAACAGTGATAATATATTTGTAATAATTATTACAATGATTACAAATCTTGTCAAAATGATGACTTATAGAAATAATTATAAAAATTATAATGGCTCACTTCCTTTTCATGCTCTAGCTAGAGTACAATTAATACAATGAAATGCAAATTTAATCAAAATTATGTTCAAAGCAAAAAAAATTGGTAACAAACAATTACAATAGATCAAATGCAACCATTTAAAAAGCATATCTATATAGGAATCAAGACATGTAATCAAATATAAATTTTGAATTAATGTATGTGGCTTTGGAATAAAATGAGACATTACATTTACTCTTTGAGAAAGGATAAGTAAGAAACAGGAACATTAATACCATTCCTAAAAATGTTTTAGCTTGGATAAAAAATTATCTCCGCTTGGAGACATATGAATCCGGACAAAAATAATTTTACATTTTACTGATCGAGGCACAACTCTTACTGCAGGACTAATTAAATATTTGTGTCACCAGGTTTTTGCTTGATGGATTTAAATTCAAGAACAGGCATTTAAATTAAATTAACACAAATTTAAATTCAAGAACAAGAGTCGCCCTGGGCTCCTGCTGGGAGGAAGGGTGGGATATAAATAAATAAATAAATAAACTTCTTTCTGATAATGCTCCTATGAGTGTAGAGTGGACAAATAATTATCAAATGTCAGGGGAAAGGATACATTGTATCATGTTACAGGATAAAGGGATTAAAGAACAGTTTCAAGAGAACAGTTTCACTCATAATATGGGAACAGTAATCACCAGGGAAGAGAAGGGAAGAAAGAAACAAGAGGAAAGTGTTAACTTTAGAGCTCTCTCAGTTGGAGGCACAGCATAAAAATGATCAGTTTCAGGCCATTTGAAATATGGTGTTGAGCTGCTTTTGTAAAGCAAGTATAAAACAGTTGCAAAACAGCTTAAAGTGACATGATTCTGAATTTTGGGTTGGGTGAGGGATGTTCCTTATCACTAGAGGTCGCGGTCCGGTGCATGCTTCCCTGTTTGAGTAAGACCTATTAAATACATTGAGACTTGCTTCTGAGTAAATATGCATAAGATTGCGCTATAAATATTACATCTTTATTTATTTATTTATTAAATTTCTATACCGCCCCATAGCCGAAGCTCTCTGGGCAGTTCACCACAAATAAACATCCAATATACAATTAAAACATATATTAACTTAAAATAAAGTAATTCTACATCTTTGGCATTCATGCTTATATAAATATTTATTCATATGTCTATGTATAGTAGGGCACATGCTTTGCATGCAAAGGTCCAAAATTCAGTCTCTGCAAAAGACTACAAACCGGAAGCCTGGAGAACAAAAGCTAGTTCATGTCGTCATTACTGAACTGAATAGAACCAAATGGCCTGAGTCAGTATAAGGTAGATTCCTTTGTTCCTAAAAGAGGAAAGAGACCGAAGGGCCACAGTGACTCTGACATTAATTTATGCATTTTACTTACAACATTTACATGCTCTTTTATTATAAAAAGAAGGAATTATATTATAAACTACTTTATTGTAAAAGAAGGAATTAAAACAATAAAATTGTTGGCAAAAACAGTTAAAAACCGGTATTTAAAAACATTGAAAATATGAAAACCAACGATGAATTAAAAACAGATAAAAAGCATATTTGCTTCTACATGCCTGGGTAGGTTTGCCTAAACAAAAAATGTTTTTAGCAGGTGCCAAAAAGAGTACAATGAAGTGCCTGCCTAATGTCAATAGGCAGGGAGTTGCAAAGTGTAGATGCTGCCACACTAAAAGATTGATTTTTTACAAGAGCAGAACAAGTACTATGTGGCACCCATAACATGGAAAGCAACAACCAGTGCAGATTTCAGACCATATGTATTATGTGCTGATAGGGTCTCACTCGTGTCAGCAATCGTGCTACAGCATTAACTGCTTGAGTGCAGATGGAGACGAACTCCTAGTGGATTATACACTGTTAAGTGCCTATGGTAAGCTGTATTTAGAGACAGTGAGGGCTGCCACTATCAAATCATCAACCTGCTGCCCAGTGGAGCTCTTCAGAATTGTCTGGGGGCTATACACACTGGCCCCAAGGACATGGTAGAACCATCTGAGGCCCGCTGTAATGAATTTGCTAGGCACTTCCAGGATAAAATCTTTAGCATCCACCAGGACTTAGACTCCAAGTGTTTGAGCAGGTGAATCAAGCGAGGTATCCAGAGCACAGCCTTGTCCCGATTTCTTGGATGAGTTTCAGTTGCTACAGCTTGAGGACGTTGACAAGGTGCTTGGACAGGTTCGTGCAACCACATCTGTGCTGGATCCTTGCCCTTGCTAGAAGGGATGGCACAGCCAGCTGGGCCAGGGAAGTGATTAATACCTCTCTGCAAGAGGGGGTGGTCCCTGGCTGCCTGAAAGAGGTGGTAGTGAGACCACTCCTGAAGAGACCCTCCTTGGACCCAGAAAATCTTAATAACTATACACCGGTGGCAAATGTTCCATTCCTTGGCAAGGTCCTTGAATGAGTGATGGCAGGCCAGCTCCAGACGCTCTTGGATGAGACCGATTATCTGGATCCATTTCAGTCGGGTTTCAGGCCTGGTTTTGGCATGGAAACAGCCTTGGTCGCCCTGTTTGATGACCTTTGTTGGGAGAGAGACAAGGGGAGTGTGACTCTGTTGATTCTCCTTGATCTTGCAGCAGCTTTCGATACCATCAACCATGGTATCCTTCTGGGAAGACTGGCTGAGTTGGGAATGAGAGGGACTGCATGGCAGTGGTTCTGCTCCTACTTGGCAGGTCGGCTCCAGAAGGTGGTGCTTGGGGAACATTACTTAGCACCCTGGATTCTCCAGTATGGGGTTCCGCAGGGGTCAGTTCTGTCCCCCATGCTGTTCAACATCTACATGAAACCGTTGTGTGCGGTCATCCGGAGCTTTGGAGTGTGTTGCCATCAGTATGCTGATGACACGCAGCTCTATTTCTCCTTTTCATCTTCTTCAGGTGAGGCTGTCAATGTGCTGAACCGGTGCCTGGCTGCAATAATGGACTGGATGAGGGCTAATAAACTGAGGTTCAATCCAGACAAGACTGAGATGCTGCTAGTGGGTGGTTCTTCTGACCAGATGGTGGATGTCCAACCTGTCCTGGATGGGGTTACACTCCTCCTGAAGAAGCAGATTCGTAGTTGGGGTTTGTCCTAGAACCATCTCTGTCACTTGAGGCTCAGGTAGCCTCGGTGGCATGGAGTGCCTTCTACCAACTTTGGTTGGTGGCCCAACTACGTCCCTATCTGGACAGGGATAACCTGGCTTCAGGTGTCCATGCTCTGGTAACCTCTAAGATTACTGCAATGCACTCTACGTGGGGCTGCCTTTGAAGATGGTTTGGAAACTGCAGCTTGTGCAAAATGCAGCAGCCAGATTGGTAACAGGGACCAGATGGTTCGAACGTATAAAACCGATTCTGGTCCGCTTGCATTGGCTGCCTGTGTTTCCGAGCTCGATTCAAAGTGCTGGTTTTATCCTATAAAGCCTTACATGGCATGATGGAATGCCTCTCCCGACATGAACCCACCCGTACACTATGCTCAACATCAAAGGCCCTCCTCTGGGTGCCTCCTCTGAGAGAGAGGGCTTCTCAGTGGTGCCCCCCAAATTATGGAATGATCTCTCTGACGAGGTGTGCTTGGCGTCAACACTGTTATCTTTTCGGCTCCGGGTCAAGACTTTCATCTTCTCCCAGGCATTTTAACATGTGTTTTTAAATTGTTTTTTTAGAAATGTGTTTTTAAATTTGTATATTTGTTTTTAATGTTTTTGATTGCTGTAAACCGCCCAGAGAGTTTTGGTTATGGGGCGGTATATAAATGCAATAAAATAAATATATAAATAACTGCACTAACTGCAGCCCACAAGTCAGGTTGTACTGCATGGGGATTTCTCTGACCTTGGCTGACTGGCTGCCAGATTTTTTTAGTTTTGATTTTTTTGTTAGGAATCCTGACTGGATTTTTTGTTAGGAATCCTGACTGGACCCGCACCAACTTTCCACTCCAACGCCAGGGCCTTCCCAGCAGGCAGATCCATCTATGCCGGGCAGGCCTCTACCCGTCATCTCCTTTCCTCTCAGAGCCCATCGTTCCATCTTTCCTGTGGGCAGACCCACCCACACCGAGCAGCCTTCTACTTCTTTCCTCTCTTTCCTTTCCAAACCTGTCGTTTCCTCCTTTGCAACGGCCTACAAGAGCCGGAATGTTGACTGCTTCATCTCCGTGATCAATTTGAAGTATTGCTTACCGTGGACATCGTCTATGCTGGCAAAAAAATGGACTGCTCCTGCTCCTTTTCCTGTATTAGGACTGGCAGATGCGTTACCAGCAGGACACCTCCGTGGTATTACATTTTGATGTCAACATATTGATGTAAGAAGTCTAATTGTTAGGAATTTATTAGGAAAGTGTGATTTGTTATTGTATCTCATTGGAAGATGTAATTGTTGCTTTTTAATAATGTTATTACCTTGTTATTCAATTTTTGTAAATTGTATTGTTTTTATTGATATGTATTTCTATATTTGTGTCTATTTTTTTGTAAGCTGCCTTGATTGCCTTTTGGCCAAAAGGCAGGATGATGATGATGATGATGATGATGATGATGATAGATAGATAGATAGATAGATAGATAGATAGATAGATAGATAGATAGATAGATAGATAGATAGATAGATAGATAGATAGATAGATAGATAGATAGATAGATAGATAGATAGATAGATAGATAGATAGATAGATAGATAGATAGATAGCATTTTGTCAAAAGTATTTTTGCCTACATTTTATATGTCCTCCTTGGTGTTCCAAGCTTGGCATGGAATGCTTCTCATACAGAATTAATTTGAAATGCTGCATATTTATTATCATCATAATCATCATCTTCAAATCCTACCTTAATTCATTGTACATGGCTCTCCCTCCCTTCATTTTATTCTCACAACAACCCTGTGAGCTAGTAGGTTAGGCAACGTAATGACTGTAAAAAGACATTCCTTGTCTGATGTGCTGTTTGAGCATCTTGTTCTTTTGAGACATAACAGAAATGTATTGTAAAAGCAGCATTTCAAGTGTAAAATTTGATTTCAAGTGAATTATATGTGTGTTGGTGTATCATCATTGTTGGGGGGTGGGTGGGGAATGTGAGATTCTGCTATGCCATTCTGTTAACCTTATGAATAAAAAAATTTCATTCTACTACCCTCTGTGTGTGTGTGTTTATTCTTTTTAATGTTGTTTTAAGCTACTTAGATGTGCAGCAGCCAAGACCAGCACCTTGTTGGTAATTTTTTTAAAAAAGTAACTTAAATGTAATGGTAGTGATTACTTTTGGGTAACAGTAAAGTAAGCAGTTACTTTCAGAGCAATTGTAATTGTAACAGTAATTACTACTTTTTGGGCCATGTAACAGTAATTGTAATTTATTACTTTTAAAAAGTAATTTTCCAAGCTCTGATAAGAACTGCTGGCTCCTATGGAGAAAATGCCACTGATACAGGGTGTAAGCAAGGAGTAAAGCATGCTTTGTGTGTTCATCTGGGTTTTTTTGGGGGGGGGTTGTCCAATGGGGAATATGTGAAGTTGGGAAATCTGCTTTTAAAAAATCCTGGTTAGCTCATTTGAGGCAACAAGGTTTTCTTCTCAAGGCTTTCTTGACACCCCAGGAGACTGTGGATCAGCCATCAAAGCCTCTTGACAGAGGTGTCTCCTTGGGGCTCAAGGGTCATTGCCCATGGTTCCAACAGGCCATACCAAGGACTGACTCCATGTTCTCCTTGGAGTTGCCGTTGTCAAAGGAGTCTGCAGCTGATGAGTGTGTGTTTGGAAGGACTCTGGGTGCTGCTGCAGCTGTTGCCACTTGCCTACTCTGCCTCCATTTTTTGTCTTCTGCTCCAGGTATATGAAGGGGAAGAGCTGCCCGAGGCAGTGCCTCGGCGTGCACCTGAGCATCGCGCTAAGTGCAACGCGAAGTGTGCACTTAGCGTCACTCTTGGGGTTGTCTTGGAGAAAGAACACAATGGAAAAAATGTTTATAGTGCTATTGGTAACAGGAGATGGGGTTAGGTGGGGAGAAGCAGAATGGGACATTGGAGAATAGTTTTAGATAGTTTTATAACTATTATGTTTGGTTTATTTATTTTGTTATGTACATTGTTGAGATTTATTGTTTAGTTATGTTTATTTAAAATGTGATGTATTTTCCTTTTAATTGTACTGAATATTAATTGGATATTATATATTGTATTTGTTTTTTATGTTGTAAACCGCCCAGAGAGCTTCGGCTATGGGGAGGTATAGAAATTTAATAAATCATCATCATCATGAGTCATCGCCTGGGGCCATGGCTTTTGCTCTTGCTCCAGCAGGGACAGTGGCAACAGGAAAAAGAACAACTCCAGAGCATCAGAATGCTACTACAACAGTATTCCATGCACCAGAGCACCTGAGAACTGTAATTACCTCAGAACATTGACACTGGGGAATGCCAGGGTTTCTGACAGTTGGGACACCACCATAGCAGCATTCCCAGCACAGGTAAGTGGGAGGGAGGGAAGCCACAGCAGCCAGATAAAGGGGGAGGCTTAAAACAGAGGAATCATGTCTAGTTTGGATTATAATCCAAGCAGGAGAAGAACTGTGGGATGGGGTCCAATTCAAAATATGGGTTTGTTCTACAAGCTTGTCATTTCATGATCTCAATTATGAAGTTCAGCAATATCACTGGTTCACTCTAGGAAGCTTTATGGATAGGGAGGGTGCTATGTCCCTGGACTGTCTCCAGAAAATAACAAGATAGAGCATTAACTGGGACTTCCAATATGAGGAAAGGCAATGTTTCCCATGACAGCTGAGAAGATTGAAAGCAGTGAGTTTTGCTCTGTGCAGTCTGATTCTTGTGGGATACGTCTGTGCTTCTTCAATGCATATTGTGCTACATGTACCTATGTGGCTGACAAATGAACCAGACTACTAAACAATAATTACCATTGGAAGCATTCCCTCTCTTGCAAAATGTAATTCAAAGGCAAAAGGAGCCCCTTAGGGAGTCTCGAGGGTGAGGACACTACCCCTTCTTTTTAAAAAAACAAAGAACAAAATAGAGGAGATTGGTAGTGGGGAGGGCATATGGCTCATGTGTAGCTCCTGCGCAGGGTGAGAGCCTGTGCAGTGAACTGAATGATAGGAGAAAGTCACCAGATGCCTTCAGAATGAGCGTCTGCAGCTGGCAGAAGGTTGGCCCTTGATGGGTGTGAGATGGGGGGAAGTAGATGTGCCCTGTGTGAAAGATACTGATGCCTGCTGGGATAACTGGTTCAGGTAGGTTTTGTTGGTGGGTTCTTGTTGTGCCCATATCAAGTGTTTAGGAGGAGTCTTGGTAAGGAGGGACATGGGTGATGCCATCCCAATCTCAGTGATCATAGGTAGAGGGAGGTATAGCCATGGGGAGATGGTGAGCTACCACAGAAGATGGAGGCAAGGCTATCTACACCTTGTTCCTCACTCCCACTCCTCCCATGGATGGGTTCCTTGTTGCTCATCTGCTGTGTCCACTGGCCTGTGTGTGCTGCTGTTTGATGCCAGATTGGTACACAATAAAACTGCACTCATCCATGATTTGGTCATGGATGAGGGTGCCAATTTGGTGTGCATTACTGAGACCTGGGTGGGTGAGCTGGGAGAAGTTGATCTGACCTAGCGTTGCCCACCTGGATACTCAGTGTAACACCAGCACAGGCTGCAAGGATGGGGGGGAGGAGTTGCTGTGGTCTACAGAACTTTGATCTCTGTCACCAGGAAACCACTCTGTCTTGGAGCTGGCTGTGGGGGCCTGTATCTGGTGTCGGGCCAAGGAGACAGTAAACTAGGGTTGCTGCTGGTGTGCCATCCATCTTGCTGTACAGCAGCTTCTCTGACTGAGCTAGCGGAGGCTGTCTTGGCTGTAGTATCGGATGAACCCAGAACAATAGTCCTGGATGATTTCAATGTCCATGCTGAGGCTGTTTCTAGTGTTCTGGCTCAGGACTTCATGGGCTCCATGATGACCATGGGACTGTCTCAAGTTGTTCCCAGCTGGATGCATAGGGCAGGGCACAACCTCAACTTGGTTTTTGCTCCAGATGGAGGAAGGGGGTGTTCTGGAGATAGGGAGACATTGTCATGGTCAGACCACTTTCTGGTGAAGTTTAGACTTACAGCTCCAGTCCTCCCCTGCAGGGGTGATGGACAGATTAAGATGGTCCACCCCTGGAAACTAATGGAATCCACTGGATTCCTGAATGCCCTGAGAGAGTTCCCAGTAGATAAAGCAGGTGACCCTATTGAAGCCCTTGTTACGCAGAGGAACAATAAGGCATGTTGGGCTCTTAACATGGTTGCCTATGAGTGCCCTCTCTGGCATTGTGGAGCCTGGTTTGCACCTTGGCACACCAGTGAACTAAGGGCAATGAAACAGGCTGGATGATGGCTAGAGAGCAAGTGGTAAAACACATGCTATGAGGCTAATCAGGCACGACCAAAACATCATATCCGTGCCTACTGTGTGGCAGTGAGGGCGGCGAAGAAGGCCCCCTTCTCTGCCACCATCACATCCTCAAGCAGCTGTCCAGTGGAATTTTTCCATATTGTCAGGGGTGTGTTGAAAACAACTTGAGGAAATGGAATTTTAGTCCCTTCGGACGCCCACTGTGAATTCCTTGCAAGGCACTCTGAGGGTAATGTTACTTGCCTCCGTAGCAATCTTGATGCTCTTGATCTACTGTAGTTCTGAGTGAGGTGTCCAGTGCAATGTCTGCTGCAACTTCTTGGGATCGGTTTCAGCTGATGCAACCTGATGGACAAGGTGCTTGCAACGATGCAGCCAGTAACGTGTCCTCTTCCTCATTGCCCTTCTTGGCTTATTAAAGCTTGCCAAGAGGGTATGACCGAGTGGATCCAGGGTGTAGTCAATGTGTCATTGCAGAAAGGAATGGTTCCAGCCACCCTGAAAGAGGCGGTGATCTGACTGATCCTGAAAAAGCCTACCCTCGACCCATTGGTTTGTGACAACTACCGCCTGGTCACAAATACCCCCTTTTTAGGGAAGGCGGTTGAGAGGGTTGTGGCACAGCAATTGCATATACTCTTTGTAAAGAAGAGTGGGGGGTCACTGGGAGGGTCAATTCCCAAGCCCAGGGCAATGGATCCCAGCCAGGCACAACCCATGCTTCCCTTACAAGGGCTGAGTTAAACCAATGCAGCCCTGTAACATAAGTAGACTGTCGCTGCCACCACCCCTTAAACATGGTCACCCACTCTGGGCCAAGGGGAAACCCAAAGTGCCAGAAATAGACCTGCAAAGGATTCCAAAAGACAAGAGCCAAACATGCACTCCTTGTTTTGGAGCCTTGTGGCAAAATATCCAATTATACAGTAGTCTGTGGCTAAGGTGCTGGATTCAGAGCCAAATTCCCCTTGCAATGAACACACAGTGGTAAATAAGAGGTAACTTTATTAAAATAAAATAAGTGCAAAAATATAGCAGCAAAATAGTTCCTTAAACCAAACACCCCAAGGGTTAGGTAAAATACAAAATACAAAGAGTTCAAATCCCAGGAAAAATAACAAATCTGTCTAGCCTATTCTATACTCACACTATAGGAAGACAGGTAGAATAACTTCATGGTTCCACATCCCCCCCAGAGATGTATAGCTTGGATAGCAATAGGAAGATGGAACCCTCACATCAGGTAGCACCAAGGAACATTGGGGAACAAAGATCCAGAATCTTAGCTTACCTTTTGTTGGGGAAAAACCTGGCAATAGTGTGCCAGGCTACCTCTTTAGCCTAAAACTATAAAAAGCATTGTTTCAAGAACCTTAAAAAGGGACAGAAAAGACCATTAAATGTAGGTTAAAAGGAATCTAAAAAGAATTACAATAACATCAAAAAATAAAAAGAATAAAAATTGGGCTAGGCCAAAAATCAGGTCCAAAACACAGCATAGGTCAGCATAGCCATAAAATCAGTCATCTGGAGCACAAGAAAAACAGATCAGGTCAGGTGACAAATCCAGAGCAAAACAATGTCATTAAACAAGTGGTAAAAATGTTTGTCTGGCTGTTGCTGTAAACGGCAACAGAAGCAAAGTCAGGTAAAATAAGATTCTAGCCCAACAGTTTCAATTGGAATCATTTATCTTGAACAGCCAACTGAAAGAATAACATTTTGTATGCATTGGGGGCCTTCTGATAACTAAAGAAAGTCTCATTCTCTTGACAATGGTCAGGTTTCTTTTGACAGTATCTTTTTCCTAAGATCAACATCCAGCCAAATTAATCTCATCTCATTTTTTGATCAGGTAACCTCCCTTGTAGACTGTGGGAATGCTGTGGACATAATATAACTCGACTTCAGCAAAGCTTTTGACGAAGTGCCCCATGATATTCTGATTAGCAAACTAGCTAAATGTGGGCTGGATGGAACAACTATCAGGTGGATCCACAGTTGGCTCCAGAATCGGACTCAAAGAGTGCTTATCAATGGTTCCTTCTCAAACTGGGCAGAAGATAATAGACAGCGGTTCTGAGAGTTCTTCAACCAGTTCCTTCAATACTCTAGGATGCAGTTTATCAGGCCCTGCCGATTTGAACTCAATCAAAGTGATTAGGTATTCCTTGAGTGTTTGTCTATCAATCTCAAGCTCCAATCCTGCCCCTCCTACTTCATGTTTCCCGGGAGGGTCATAGACCCTTTTCTGGGAGAAGTCTGAGCCAAAGTAGGAATCGAGTACTTCTGCCTTTTCTTTGTCATCTGTTATCATTTTGCCATCCTCATTGAGTAGCTGTGCCACCATTTCTTTTCTCTGTCTTTTACTATGGACATACCTGAAGAAAGCTTTTTTGTTGCTTTTAGCATCCCTCGCTAACCTCAGCTCATTCTCAGTTTTAGCCTTCCTGACACCATCCCTGCAATTCCGTGATACCTGCCTGTACTCTTCCTTTGTGGACTGGCCTTCTTTCCACTTCCTGTATGTCTCCTTTTTTGTTTTCAGGTCATCTCTACATATTTTGTGAAGACACATTGGCTTTTGTTGTTTCTCCCCCTTTTTCTTTGTTGGAATTGCTTGCCATGGCACTTTTAGAATTTCCTTTTTTAGAAACTCCCACCCATCTTGGACTCATTTTTTCATTAGGGTTGCTTGCCATGGAACCGTACTTACCATTGTTCTGAGTTTATTAAAATCAGCTTTCCTGAAGTCCAGACTGCGCATATCGCTATTCTCAGCTTTTGCTTCTGTTAAAATCAAGAATTCAACTATGGTGTGGTCACTTGCCCTCAGAGTTCCCATAACTGCCAATTCATCCACCAAATCATCTCTATTGGTTAGAATCAAGTCAAGGACAGCTGATCCTTTGGTTGCTTCCTCCACTTTCTGTAGGAGAAAGTTATCTCCAACACAAGTCAGAAATTTCTTGGAGGGACCGTGTTTGGCAGAATTTGTCTCCCAACAGATATCAGGATAATTGAAATCCCCCATTACTACTTCATCATGCCTCCTCGAAACATTGGCAATTTGCTTTTCAAAAGTTACATTCTCATTTTCTCCTTGATTGGGTGGACATTAATAGACCCCAAGCACCACATTCCTTTTATTACTTGCCCCATTAATTTTAATCCAGATACTCTCAGTGGAACATCTTCCTGTATTTCTGTGCAGGGATATATATTTTTAACATATAGCGTGACTCCACCTCCCTTTTTATTCCTTCTGTTCTTTTTGAACAAGTTATATCCTTCAGTTGCTGTATTCCAGTCATGGGAGTCATCCCACCAAGTTTCAGTTAAACCTATCAAGTCGTAATTGCCCTCCTGTATTAAGAGTTCAAGTTCGTCCTGCTTGTTTCCGATGCTCTGCACATTAGTATACAGGCATCGAAGACTGTGTGATTTATGGCTTGGCTTCCTTACTACATTTTTCTGAGGACTGTCACTGGGCCCTATTACAGTCGATCTCTCTGTTTCCGTTATTGTGCACAAGCCTTCATCAGTCTTTACCACCAAGTTTACGTCTCCCTCCCCCTTAGGATTCAGTTTAAAGCCCTCCTGATGAACTTGTCCATGCTGTGGCCAAACACATTCTTCCCAGTCCTTGTGAGATGCAACCCATCACTTGCCAGCAATCCATCTTCCAGGAAACATAGCCCGTGGTCCCAGAATCCAAATCTCTCACGTCGGCACCATCTTCGTAGCCATTCATTCACACAGAGTATTTCCCTTTCTATTCCTCTTCTAAGTACTGGAAGGATGGATGAAAAAACTATCTGGGCCCCAAAGTCCTTGAGTTTCCTTCCCAGAGCTTCATAGTCTGAT
Source organism: Rhineura floridana (assembly GCF_030035675.1). NCBI lineage: Eukaryota > Metazoa > Chordata > Lepidosauria > Squamata > Rhineuridae > Rhineura > Rhineura floridana. Next base: position 133,332,188 of record NC_084487.1, on the reverse strand, counting down.
GTGATTTCTTCATAGCTCCGTTTGGCAGTATCATTTGTTCCCACATGGATGAGGAGAAAGGGATACCTGTCGGTGGGTTTGATGAGTGATGGCAACCCTTCCGTCACATCTCTAATCTGTCCTCCTGGTAGACAGCATACCTGGTGAGTCCACAGATCTTCTTGGCATACTTGGGTTTCAATCCCATGCAGTAGGGAGTCTCTCGCTACTAGTACTCTTCTCTTCTTGTTGTTGTGGATCTAGGTTTCATTGGCCCTGCTTGACTGAGCTTCAGCCTCTTGCTCATTGTCGCATGGGGTCCCCTGTAATTGTTCCACCACAGGCTGTCCTCCAGTCTCATCCTCGAGTGGTTGGAAGCGGTTCCACAGTTCCACTGGTGAAAGGTGTCTTCTAGCTCTTCTGCTCGTAACTGTCACCCTTTCCCATGGAGTTTCCCCCATTTTGATGTTCTTCTCCAAAGCAGTCTCCTGTTCTGCTACCACATGCTGTTCTTCCACCTCCACTTCTCTTTGCTGCTGTTGTTCCAGTGTTCTGTCTAAGAACTCTTCATCTTCTCTTATAGTTCTCAGTGCGGCCACCCTCCATTCCAGGCCTCTCAATTTTTCTTCCAACAGTGCCACGAGCTTGCACTTGTTGCACATGTACGCCATGTTGTTCTCAGGCAAGAAAACAAACATGGCACACACCTTGCAGGTTATAAGTTCAACACAGTCTTTCCCAAGAGAGTCAGGCTTTCTTCCCCTCCTGTCTGGAACCAAAACCTTTAAGACCTTGGCTCACTCAATCACAGATGGTACAATCTCACAAGACAAACCTAAATAAATAGGCAAAGCAGTCTGGCCGAGCTGCAGTTCTAATGCAGGCAGACTGTCCATTAAGGAGGACTTCCCCTCATAGCTGGAGCAGCTCTTCTGCACAGGCACCAGAAGTGCTTTGCTGAGTCTCATACTTAATGCTTGCAGCATCAGACTCATCCAAAGTTATAAATTTGGTTTTTCTTACCAGCTCCTTTATAGTAGGGTCAACACTTTCTTGGTTCTGCAACATTTCAGGACTTGTCTCTGATAAGCTAGCCTCTCTGATAAGCTGGTCTGTTGACAGTGGTGTCAACAGGAAGGTAATTTACTCTCTCACTCCCTGCCTATCTTCAGATGAAACTACATCACTTAAGGTCTTGGGAACGCATACTTTTGCCACTTCGTAGGGCAACACAGGTTGAAATGCCTTTCTCGCATACCCCCACAGGGATCTCTGTAACAGCAGGAAACCCAAGAGTCTCTTTTGGTTCTCCTCCTTCACTCAGCCAAACTTCTTCCCCTCCCATGCTGGTTTCGGTTCTTAAAGGATATTCCTTGACAGCTACATTGTTCATAAATCTTCAGAGGCTCGTTGCTTCTGTTCAACTCTAGCATTAACTGTTTGCTCACAACTTTTCAGTGCTCTAGAAGCAGACTCAAACTGCAGTGGGTCACTCACCATTCCTGCAACACGTACATATATTCTTTTGCTGGGGTGAGTCTGAACCCCCACAGCTGTTTCCAGCCTAATTGAAGTCATAGCAACTGAAGTCAGAGTTCTTACTGGGACGAAGAAATTCGACCACATAACACCTATTCTGGCCCAACTGCACTGGCTTCCAATATGTTTCCGGGCCAGATTCAAAGTATTGGTCCTTACCTATAAAGCCCTTAACGGCACTGGACCGCAATATCTGATGGAACGCCTCTCCCGCTATGTTCCTACCCATTCACTCCGCTTGACGTCTAAGGCCCTTCTCCGGGTCCCAACCCATACAGAGGCCCAGAGAACAGTAACAAGATCTAGGGCCTTTTCGGTGGTGGCCCCCGAATTATGGAATGCCCTCCCAGATGAGATACGCCTGGCGCCTTCCCTGTCATCTTTCCGGCGCCAGGTAAAAACCCACCTCTTCACCCAGGCATTTTAATGTATTTTATGCTTTTAATCTTACTTATTTTATTTCTAGTTTTCTTTTACTTTGTTTATATAATGTTTTATATTGTTTGCGCAATACACACTTGCTGTATTTTAAATATTGTGGTTTTATCATGTTGTACACCGCCCTGGGAGCTGTTAGCTATAGGGCGGTTTAGAAATGCAACTAAATAAATAATAAATAAATTCTGTGGGGCAGAGCTGCCTTTTCACCCCCACTCTGCATCTTAGCAACAGAGACAAACTCACCCTCTTGGGCATCACAGGAACAACTGCCACTGAAGTAGGACTGCCTTCTGCCAAACTGGGTGCAGAAAAGGCCCACTCAGTAGATGCACTTCCCTCAGATGAACAGTCAGAAATTTCTGGAGTCTCCAGCCCCCTTTCATGCTCAGCTGAATCTCACACATGCTGGACTGGAGCAACCTTAGGAGCTCTACTGGTGTTACTGGCATTCCTTTTAGCCAGCTTGGGGCAGTCCCTCTTTTGGTGACAAACCCCCTTGCAGAAAAAACAGACCACATGTGGCTGGGATATAGAAGGTGCATGGGTAAGGAGCTTATTTGTCCCCTCCAGCTTCTTTCAGCTGGCTTCTTCTTTCCTTTATCAGGCTGGCTATCCTTGAAGGCTCCTAGCTTCTAAAAAAGAGGCCACTGACTCGCCACATTCCTGGTGGGCAGCTAATTGGTCCGCCAAAAGACCTGCATCATGTAGGGTCCTTGGCCTCTAGTCTTTGACAGACATAACCAAGTCTCTAGGCAGCAACTTATAAAACCACTCTTGGGCGAATAAGTCATGGGTCCTTGCTTCTGCAGATTACAGCCACAAGTCCAGAGCTTTTCCAGTGCATGAGGCTAGACTTTCTTTACTAAGTCTCTGCAAACTCTCATAGAATCATAGAATAGTAGAGTTGGAAGGGGCCTATAAGGCCATCAAGTCCAACACCCTGCTCAGATTTATGACAACACGCATCAGCAGACAAGGTGAAATGTTCACTTGCCAGCCCATAAAAGAAATCATAGTCACCAACCTGCTCTCTGGACAGAGTGCTCATCAACTCACACAACTCTCCAATAGCCTGTTTTCTCAACACCTGCATCTAATGGCACCCATTTAGTCGTTGGTCCTTGCAGGCCTATTAAAAAATCTGGAAATAAGCATCCCCAGGATGAAAAACAAGGAACATGCTTTTATTCAAGGCTATCTTCGGACCATCTCTGCTCTTGGTCACTCTGCTCATATTTGTGGCCATGCAGTTTTCTTTCGCAGTCTCGCTGGTCACATTCACTATCATGGTCCTGCATAGCTTTGAGCTGTAAATTCATAAGTTCCATTTGCTGTGCTAAAAAATCCTGCAGCCTGGCTGCCCAGCTGTCCATGGCATTTCCTGGTGTTGGTCAGCTCCCTTCTGCACCTCATGTCTAAGGCATGAGACTGCAATAGCTCTCCTGCCTGCATTCTGGCTCCAACTGATAACACCAGCCACTGCAAAATCCCACTTCCTTCTCCTGTCAAGCCAAACCACGGCTTAAGGACTGCTCAAAGCTTCCTCATTTGCTGCTTTTGACCTACTTTTAGCCATCCTAGCTATCCAAAATAACAAACTCCTGTGACACAAGTCTCTCTCCAAAAACTGGGTATTCTATTTTACCAGATGCACTCATTTCAACAGTGTCTTCATTAGGAAAAAATATGGCCTTGAATCCCAAACACTGCTAGCCATGTAAAGCACTCTCACTGTGGAGTCAATTCCCAAGCCCAGAGCAATTGATCCAAGCCAGGCACAACCCATGCCTCCCTTACCAGGGCTGAGATAAACCAACGCCAACCCTGTAAGGTAGGTAGACTGCCACTGCCACCACCCCTTAAACCTGGTCACCCACTCTGGACCAAGAGTAAGTACAAAGTGCCAGAAATAGACCCGCAAAGGATTCCAAAAGAGCCAAACATGCACTCCTTGATTTGGAGCCTTGTGGCAAAATATCCAGTTATACAGTAGTCTGTGGCTAAGGTGCTGGATTCAGAGCCAAATTCCCCCTGCAATGAACACACAGTGGTAAATAAGACGTAAAAAAGGTAAAGGTGTCCCCGCACTTACAGTGCGAGTCATTTCCAACTCTTGCGACATTTACTAGGCAGACCGTATATATGGGGTGGGATTGCCAGTTCCTTCCCCGGCCTTTCTTTACCCCCCAGCATATGCCGGGTACTCATTTTTCCAACCACAGATGGATGGAAGGCTGAGTGGACCTCGACCCCTTTTACCGGAGATTTGGCTTCCTCCTTCCGTTGGAATCGAACTCCCGCCGTGAGCAGAGCTTTGGCTGCGTTACCGCCGCTTACCACTCTGCGCCACGGAGGATCTGAGGTAGCTTTATTAAAATAAAGTTATAAGTGCAAAAATATAGCAGCAAAATAGTTCCTTAAACCAAACACCCCAAGGGTTAGGTATACAAACTACAGAGAGTTCAAGTCACAAGAAAAATAGAAAATCTGTCTATACTCACACTATAGGAAGACAGGTAGAATAACGTCATGGCTCTGCATCTCCCCCAGAAATGTATAGCTTGGACAGCAATAGGAAGATGGAACCCCACCATTAGGTAGCACCAGGGAACAAAGACCCAGAATATTAGCTCTACTTTTATTGGGGAAAAGCCTGGCAATAGCCAGGAATTAATTAGCCAATCAGAGGGCTTTCTGATGATGAAATCTTCCAGAGGTTTCACACCTAACGGTTGCACACTTCTCCAACTTTCCAAGGTCTGTGGCAGTCTCAGGCTGATAAACAGGTGTTCTTACTCATTGCCTAATTAATTGGATTCAGCTATGGGAACTGATGAGAACTGTGGGAAATGTCATGGCCTTCTAGAGGCCCTAATTCAGGCAATATGTTTTCCCCACAATTCTTTGCCATAGAACCATCTTTATTAGCAACCTTAGCAAACCAGGTGTTCTTGACACTCTTGGATGACAGAGATTATCTTGACCCGCTCCAATCTAGGTTCTGGCCTGATTACGGGACTGAATCGGCCTTGGTCACCTTGATGGCTGACCTTTATTGGGAGAAGGACAGAGGGAGTGCAACCCTGTTATTCTTACTTGAGTCTGACGAAGGTGCTGTGGGTTGGTGATTCCACTGATAATTGGATGGGGTCATACTCCCTCTGAAAGAGCAGGTTCATAGTCTGGGTGTGCTCATCGATCCATCTTTGTTGCTAGAGGCCCAGGTGACCTCAGTGGCTAGGAGTGCCTTTTATTAGCTTTGGCTGGTAAGACAGCTACAGCCATTTCTGGACCAGGATAGCCTGATCACTATTGTCCATGCGCTGGTAACCTCCAGACTGGATTACTGTAATGCACTCTATGTGGGGCTGCCCTTGAGGCTGGTCCAGAAGCTGCAGCTGGTGCAAAATGCAGCAGCGTGACTGTTCACTGGGGCAGGGTACCATCAATATGTCACCCTGCTGCTGAAAAAAGTGTACAGTAGGGCCCCACTTGTCAGCAACCCGTTTTTCAGCATTCCTCTAATACGGTGGTGCCAGCGGGACGATCAGCTGTAGCGTGGGGAGCTCCAGCCACCGCACTCTAGCTGACAGCAATCAGCTGGCGCGTGAGAGCTCCCCGCGCTCCACCTGATCGCATACTCCAGCTGACAGGGATCAGCTATAGCATGCAAGCTCCCTGCACTACAACTGATCACTGTCAGCTGGAGCGCAGTGGCTGGAGCTCCCGGCGCTCCAGCTGATCATGCACTCCAGCTGATCAGTTGTAGCGTGCAATCAGCTGTAGCGTGGGGAGCTCCAGCCACCGCACTCTAGCTGACAGCAATCAGCTGGCACGCGAGAGCTCCCCGCGCTCCACCTGATCACATACTCCAGCTGACAGGGATCAGCTATAGCATGTGAGCTCCCTGCACTACAACTGATCACTGTCAGCTGGAGCGCAGTGGCTGGAGCTCCCGGCGCTCCAGCTGATCATGCACTCCAGCTGATCAGTTGTAGCATGCAATCAGCTGTAGCATGGGGAGCTTGCGCACTACAGCTGATCACTGTTAGCTGGAGTGCGGCGGCTGGAGCTCCCCACGCTACAGCTGATCACGCGATCAGCTGTAGGGTGAGCAGCTCCCGTGCTACAGCTGAGTATGGCCCTACTTTCCGGCAGTTTTTGCTTTTTGGCAGGGCCTGGAACGGAACCTGCCGTATGAGTGGGGCCCTACTGTAATGGCTGCCCATTAGCTACCAGGCCAGGTTCTGGTTCTGGTTTTGGTGTATAAAGCCCTACACAGCTTGGGACCAGGATATCTGAAAGATTGTCTTACCCCTTATATACCCGGACAATCACTATGCTCCACAGGTGAGGGCCTCCTGTGGATTCTATCTTATTAGGAGGTCCATTCCGCACAACATACTGGGCTCCTGCTGGGCGGAAGGGCGGGATAGAAATCAAATAATAAATAAAATAAATAAACAACAACAACAACATAGGAAGTGGACCTTTAATGTAGTGGCACCTACCCTTTGGAAATATTTTCCCTTAAATATTAGACAGTCACCATCTCTGTTATCTTTTCAGCGCCTACTGAGGACCTTCCTCTTTCAACAAGTCTTTTAAGTTGAGACCTCATCCAGTCTGCGTCTGTGTTGGAATTGCTTTTTAAGATGTTTCTAAAGCTTTGTTTTAACAAAGATGTTATTAACGATGTTTTGTTTTAATATGTTTTTAAAGAAGTTTTAATATATTTTAATGTCAGTTTTTATGATGTTTTAAAGTGTTTTCGGTGTTTTTGTTTGCCGCCTTGGGCTCATACTGGGAGGAAGGGCAGGATATAAATTTAATAAATAAAGAAATAAAAAGTGACTGTGTCAGGAAAGAGATGACAGGATGCAAACAGATATGCCAAAGAGTCAAAGAAGTCAGGACATAAATTGTGGCATTATTATCTTCCTGCATGCTGCTGCTTCCAAATGTATGAGAAATAAAAGAAGGCTAGTTCTCCTCATGAATCTAGGCTACAGCCTCTGGGAAATTAAAATCATTTCTAAGTTTAGCAACAATTTATTTCTTATTTCCATTCTAGGGAGAGCAGGTTGTTGGTGGGATATTTCCACTTTATTAAAATACATCAGTTGCTCCAGCTAGGTTTCAAATGTTTGACACATTCTTTGGGAGTCTAAAAATAAACTGAAACAATTGCTCTCTCAAGCACTCGCTGTTTTGTCACCTCTAAATCTAGCACAGACTGCTATGCATTATTTGCAAATAGCTGACTTTTTAAACATTCGAAATCCTCCAGAGGTTTCAGGGACAGGGGCTTGCTTACTTACAACTAGGGAGATAAGAAGACATCAATTTCCATTCTTCCTCATATTCATTGCATGTAGTAATGTTTCCATTCTGCTGCAGTTCAGCTTCGAAAAATACCTAAGTTACTCATCTCCCTGTCTGCTATGGGATATCTCAAGCTTCACAAAGCTAGGAAATTGGAAGCTAAGGCTCATTTCCCATGATCAGCAATGATGGTGTGTTGTCACAAATTGTGTTTGCTTACAACTTACCCTCCATATACTCAGACTTGGACTTTCAGGCACAAATCCAGATGGGGAAGATGGTGTGCCTGGGACCAGCAAAAATACCCCATGCTATCCTGCTCCTATATTGCCTTTTGAAGTATCTGAGTCTTACTGTTTTGCTAGAAGAATCCTCTTGTGAGTTAACCTATGCTGCAGTCACTTTCTCTCTACAGGATCTACTTCACATGGTCACTTTGAGGATAAATACCAGAAAAGAATGGCAAGTGTTTCTGAGGGGTCACACTCTAACCACTATAGCATACCACACTCCAATTTGTAGTGGTTGGGGATTGGAGTGTGCAGCATGGGGTGTAGTTCAGGACTTTGCAGTGGGGGGTCATGAGGTGTGAGGGTGGGGTTCCCCATGACAGTTCCTCATGTTTCCAAACAAGCCCATAGGCCTAAAAAGGTTGGTGAGTGGTACCATACTATTTCATTTCATAACTAAAGGTATAGGCATTGGTACATAGCATCCACTAGGTGGCTCCCTCTCAAAGCATTGCACTCCCAGTAGGATCATAGAATAGTAGAGTTGGAAGGGGCCTATAAGGCCATCAAGTCCAACCCCCTGCTCTATGCAGGAATCCAAATCAAAGCATTCCCAACAGATGGCTGTCCTGCTGCCTCTTGAATGCCTCCAGTGTCAGAGAGCCCACCACCTCCCTAGGTCATTGGCTCCATTGTCGTATGGCTCTAACAGTTAGGAAGTTTTTCCTGATGACCAGTCGAAATCTGGTTTCCTGCAACTTGAGCCCATTATCTTTGGCTTCTGTTTTCATTCTTGTCATGCCCTGCACTATCTTCCACAGCTTGTTTTTCATAGACTTTAATGGGGCACAAAAACCTTAATAATGTTTGAGCTGCTGTTCAGAACTTCACCAACCCAATGAAAATGTGTGCTCCTCAACAAGCCTGGATAAAGTAAATAAAGTAAATGCTGTAGGGGAAAGGATCAGAGTATACATTTTCAGCACTTGCAGTACCTGTGGCTTTTTATATCAGATTGGTTTGAAATTTGAAACATTTGTAGACCTCATCAGATAGATCATGTATGACAAATTTCAAGTTATTTGCTCAGCCAATGCCATTTTTATAAGCTGCATAACTTTGAGGCTTCTAATGGCAGAACATTGTTTTTGCTACTCCCATTAACTATAGGTTCACTTCTGTGCCCCTTAAAGCTAGGGTGTGTGGCATGAGACCATATCACTGTGGAAACTCTGTTGAAAGGGTGCTTTGCACAAAAAGAGAGAGGACTTTGCACAAACAGCCTGAGAACAAGCATAGAAGTGCATAGTACTTACACTTCTTACAGGTAATGCCTTGAGACTTCAGATACAAATGGTAACCTCAAACCTGGGACATAATTAATACATACAGTAAGGGTGTATACTTTACCTCAAAGTATGACTGTGTCATATGTCTCCTATCTCAAGAAGCAACTCACCTGGTGGGCTGGAGCCTCAACTATAGGTTCCTGGCAATAGGGTTGTTGCTGCTTACCAAGAAGAAAAGGGGCAACGTGGTGGGGAGGTCAGTGCCGTGTGAGTGCACCAGTGGAGTCAATCCAGCACTACCTCCACGTGTGCCCACACCACACCGGCCTTCCTGTCACCTTGCCTCTCCTGCCAAGTGGCAGTGACTCTGTTGACAGGATCCTATTATTGTAGCTCCACCCCACTCAGCAAGCTGCTTCTCTCTCTCTCTCTCTCTCTCTCTCTCACACACACACACACACACACACACACAGAGAGAGAGAGAGAGAGAGAGAGAGAGAGAGAGACTAGACAGCTAGTAGCTAAGTCTCCCACAGAGAGAAGACGGGCAAAGTTGCATGGTGCTGGTGCTGGCTTTGAACTCCAACTAGAGATGTGAAGACCTGGAGGGGGAACCCAGAAAAATCCCCCCAAGCTTTTTCTCCTTCCCCCCCTCAAAAAATTGGGAAAGCAATTGAGAAAAAAATAGTTTTTATTTTTTCAATTTTTTTCTCAGGTCTTCACATCTCTAACCTTTACATACAGTTATCCTCTCTGTTGATGAATGCCAGGTACTCCACTCCAATAAAAAATAATTTAGTTTAGATCTATTCCAGATTAGATTCTGGTTCTGTTTAGGGACTAAAACACCTTTTGTAATCATGATGCTGGGAGATGGACAGGGAGAATGAAATTTTCTTGATTCTCATATAGGGATGGTGGAGGAATCTGTTGAAAATCATTCATATTTCCTTCACTCCACCCATTCAACCCACATTGTGGCACTGACTCTGTGAAAGCTATTTGCCTTCACTCTCTACAATGAACTTTTTTTTAAAAAATGCACACTAACAAAATCAGAATTATTTATATGTCTAAAACTGTTTTGGAATTGTGTTCAAGTAAGAAAGTGTTAATAGAATGTTAGTAGGTGCAGATGAAGTATGACTGACAGGTACGAGGGAATATGCGAGTGAGAATTCCAAGAGGAGTTCGAAAGAGAAAAACTATTGAGGTTTGACAGTTAGATAGGATTAGGGATCAAGAACAGAATATCTATTTAGAAGGGCTGTGGTTTTGGGGGAGAATTACATTGGGATTAGTGGGGTAGGATAGGTAATAATAATAATAATAATAATAATAATATTTAATTTGTTTGTCATCTATCTGGCAATTAGCCACTCTAGGCGACGTACATTAAAATGAGATAAAATACAATAATATCAAATGTATCAAAGGTAGGTAGGATAGAAACAAAACAACATTTATTATCACATTTAACATCTTGTATATAATAAGTTTATTTGTTTGGTTCAAAATCCCACGTGTCAGCTTGGTCAAGAGTGCTAAGGTCCTGTTCTGTACCTATACCTATACCGATTTTACCTTTTGGGGGGAAAGGTGGTGGAGCTGAACCTTGTGGTTCAGAGGGCGTATCTCACTCAGGCTGAGGTGGACTTCCTGGGGAATTCCTGAGGTGGTAATCCCAGAGAGACAGGAACATTACACAGACATTATATTTAAATATATATGTATATGTTCATTGGTGTATACAGGTGCCTCTTTGCCTTTCTTGTTTCTGTTTGTTGCCAAAGGCAGTCTATGTGATAGCTGGCTATCAAAGCCCAATCTGACAAACTCCATAAAGAGACACTCCAGTCTTGCATACGGGAAACAGGTTTAATGAAAAGCTCAAAGCGTACATTTAAATAAGGAATGCTAGAGAAAGCACTTGGCTGATTGAATACTTCTCACCTGTGCTTAGCAAGCAATTCAAGTACCTTAAAAAGACATTACACCACAGCCTATATACACAAAGACTGCAACCCTAACCATGTCTACTCAGAAGTAAATCCCATTGAATTCAGTGAGGTTTACCCCACGTAAGCGGGGTTAGATTTTAGCCTTACTCTGCTTCCTAGTGTGAATTTTAAAATCCAATGAAATTAATCACTCACTCATTATTGCTTAATTTATATGTGAAGAAGTGATCTCTTTTGTTACCTATGGATTTTATCTGTGTTCCCAGTCTCTTGTCAAAGTGAGGAAAATCATCTATGATTTGATGCCCATTTTGACCATTCTACATCTTTATTTTAAACATAAATTTAGAATTAAAATCCTTTTCCTTTTTCCTCCCTAAAGTTTTTGTGATTTATAACTAAACTGTCCCTTCCTTGATACACAAGTAAGGGAAAAACGAGGATAACAAGTTTATACAGAACTCCGAAATCAAAGTAGCAATAGCAGCTGCAATCCAAACCCCACTTAGTTGGGAGTAAGCCCTGCTGAATTTTGTTTATGTATTCATTTATTTAAGACATCTATATTCTGCTTAATCATTAGCGTTTCTATGAGACGAACATAAAAAAACTATACAGAAAATAAAACAATAAAACAAACAGACACCTGAACACTACCGTAAAAGGCCTTCTGGAAAAACTAAATCTTTGGCACATGCCTAAATTTCAGCAAGGAGGATGCTTGTCTAATCTAAGTTGGGAAGGAGTTACACAAGCTTGGGCCTACCACACTGAATGCACAACTTCTAGTAGTTATGAGCCATGCAACTGAGCCATGGGGGACTACCAACAGAGACACTCCCAAATTTTTAGTGATTGGACCAGACTATGTATTTTGGACCCAAGTTATTAAGGACCTTCTAAATAATACAAGAACCTTGAACCTGGCCTGGTAGTATACAGGCAGGCAGTTCAAGTATTTGAGCACAGGTTATGTGCTAGAGCCAGTCTGTCCCAAGCAACAGTCTAGCTGCAGCATTTTGCTCTAGCTGGAGCTTCCAGACCATGCACAAAGGTAGACCCAATAGAGTGAATTGCAAAAATCAAGCATTGAGGTTACCAAAGCATTAATCACCATACCCAGGCTACCCCTATCCAAGAATGGCTGTATTTGGCGCACCACCTATAGTTGGCACTCTTAGCCACTGAGGCTACTTGAGCCTCAAATGACAAATATGGATCCAGGAGCACCCCCAAACTATGCACCTGTTCTCTCAGATGGAGAATAACCCCGTCCATAACAGGTAAATGCCAGTATTCTGGACACAGGAACCACCTTCCACAGTGCTTCCATCTTCCCAGGGTACAGTTTATTAGCCCTCATACATTTCCACAACTGCATTCAAGACCATACTCAGCCTTTCCAGATACTATGGAGAAACAGAGCAGGGTATCATCAGCATACTGATGACATTTTGCCCCGAAATTCCTAATGACAACTCCCAATGGCTTCATATTGAAGTTAAACAGCACTGGCACCAATGCCATACCCTGCAGCACACCATAGTACAAGAACTGTGGGGCTGAGACACAATCTCCCAATACTATTCCCTGGACATGGCCCTTGAAGGTAGGAATAAAACCACTGTAATACAGTGCTCCCAATACCCATCCCACAGAACTGGTCCAGGAGAATACTGATCAATGGTATTAAAATGCACAGACAGATCAAGAATCAGGAGCAGAGACACATTTTCCCCTCCCCCACTTAATACAGGGTTACCAAGATTGATTTAGTCCAAAAACCACACTTGAACCCAGACTGAAAGGGATTCAGAGAGTCTGTTTCTTCTAGGAACTCCCCAACTGCTTCACCACCACTCCCTCCACCACCTTGCCCAAAAGTGGGTTTCATGACCAGGTGGTAGTTATTGTAAAGCACAGGATCCTGTGTGAGTTTCTTCAGGAGTGGACACTATTGCTAGTTTAAAGGCAGCAAGCACCATTCCATCACATACAGACCACATCCTGGACCCACACTGCCTTCCCCACAACTGGCTTTCACCATCAAGGATGAGTCAACAGAGCAAGAAACTGGTTGCATCATTGCAAGGCACATAAACTGAAACCAATCCCACAAAATAGGGCAAGGTATAGCACTGGACACCTCAAAATCTGTGGTGTCTAAGCATTATGAAGCTGAGCTATTTTATTCTCAAAATGCCATGCAAACTGCTCATAGCATGCTACTGAGTGCTCCAGAGGGCCATTCACCACTTCTAGTATGGTTAGCCCCCAGACCACCGAAAATAACTCTGCTGGATGGCTAATTGAGGACACAATGCTGGCTGCAAAGTAATTCTTCACTGCCTTCATTGCCACTTGTTAGGCAAAATTCTGTGGTCTAACAAGTGTTCAGTCAGTTTTGGAGCAAGCTTTCTGCCATCTGTGCTCCAGTCATCTCCTGGCCTACTTCATTGCCTGCAACTAAGTAGTAAACCAAAGTGCCGTGTGAGTCAAAAGCACTGAAAAGGACCCTCAGGAGCAATCATGTCGACATCCCTTGTCATCTCCCCATCCTCTGTCCTCCAGGAAATCCCCCGAGCATTCTGAAATCTGTCAGTCTCTGGGGGTGGACCATACAAATCAGTCCCAGACTGTGCAGGGTGGGGCTGCTACCAAAAGTCTAAACTTCTGTGGTCTGACCATGACAACCCCCCCCCCAGATCACCACTCTCCCCATTAGGGGTCCTGTGTCCATTGGGCCAATATCTGGGGCAGTCCTTTGGTTGCCACGGAAGCCATGAAATCCCAAGTCAACCCTGAAGCATCCTTGGCATGGATATTGAAGTCCTCCATCAGCACCAGAAACAACCTCAGCCATGCTCAGAAGCATGTTACCAAATTCTTCCAAGCTACACAGGAAGTGATTTGGACTCTGAAAAACCAACCCAAATATCCATAGGAACCAAAACCTATGTTATATGTAACCTGTGGGTACCAATGAAAACGCAGATTGGCATACAAAACAGATTACTTACTCTTTCCCACTGGCATTAATTCAGATTTTGACCAATTTATCATATACCTTAAAATTCTATCAAACTTATCAATTAATCTAGTTAATTCAGACAGACAAGACAGACAGACAGGATAGATAGATAGATAGATAGATAGATAGATAGATAGATAGATAGATAGATAGATAGATAGATAGATAGATAGATAGATAGATAGATAGATAGATAGATAGATAGATAGATAGATAGATAGATAGATAGATAGATAGATAGATAGATAGATAGATAGATAGATAGATAGATAGATAGATATGTTTCAGGTCTACTAATAAATAATAGCAAATCATCTGCATACAAATATAATTTAAATTCCACTTGCACATGTGCAAAACCATAAATTTACCTGTTCTGTTTAATTACACATGCCAATGGTTCCAAACATAAATAAAATATCAACCCAAGAGAAGGTAGCACCCTCATTACTTTCAAAATATTCCTGAAGTTCAGCACCCATTTGTGTTTTAAAGTTTTCATCAATGAGAAGGGAAATATTTAAATGCCATGAGCCGGGGTTTTCACCTCACCCAATAACTGCATAGCAAAAGAGAGTGGTGTACAATCTGAAATAGCAATTATGTTAATTTGACATGTTGTAACATAGTGTAATAAGGGAGAGAAAACCAGAAAACAATCTGAATAAAACTGCGATCCTAGAATCGCTGTGACAGGAGGGGAACACTTTTTGCGCCTGCCCTGGCTATGATGGGGCATGACACCCGATGCCAGGCACAGATGTTTAGTCTGCAGGGGGCTGTGGACAAAGCTGCCCGATTGCCTGGCTTTCATGCCTTCCCCCTCCTCCAGCTCATTTTGGGTTTGGTGGCAGTGAGGGCGGGCACATCTGCCTCTCCCTGCTCTCTTCCCACATGCTGGGTGAGGCCCTTGTTGGCAGCAGTGGCAGTGGTGCAGCAGAGGCGGCAGTAGCTTAATGCTGTTTTTGCAATGCACATCAGGCATTGGATGTGGTGGCTGCATTTTTTCGGCTCTTCTGCAGCAGCGGCATTGCAGCGAGAGCACCACTACCATCAACAGCTGGGCTGCAGCAACTGAGCCAGCAGCGGGGCCGCTCCAGATGTCTCCGCTGCAAAGCACAAGAGGACTCCGGGGGATTCTTGTCGGTGGCAGGCCTGCATCTGCCGACTCTGTCCAGCCTGGTTTGGCTCAGTGGGCTCGCTAGGCCTGCTGGGTTCCTCTCTCTAGCCTCTGTGGCTTGGCTCTCTCTCTCCTCCCTCTGTCTGGTGGTTCTGCTTGGCTGGGCTGTCCTCCCTCCTTTCTCCTCTCTCTCCTCCCCCATTCTTAAGTCCTGGCCTTTCTGGGTTAGTGTGTCCTGGTGGGTTTATTTGGGTAAGGCTACATCTTAGTGTTACTCCCCCTTGCCCCCTCATCTGGCAACAACAGGGTGGGGTAATTCAGGTTGGTTGAGGGTTATCTTGGTTGTACCTATTTGGCTTATTCATTTTAATTTAATAAAAAAATCTCTATTTACAAGACAAATTACATATAAATAAATAAATAGGAATAAAATTGTGAATATCTCATTGTGAAGTCTTTGAGGGTTTTTTCCCTGATTATAGGCATTTTTGTTTTATTAGAGTTTTATTCATATTTAAAAATAGATTATTAACATTAATAATAATAGAAGTCAGGTAAGGCAACTGGTGAGACTAGGTCCAGCTGATGTTTTGCCCAGTTGGCAGCCTTTTAGTTGTTTTTTTGTTCCTTCTTTTGTTCTGGCTGGCAGTTATGAAATGGGGCCTAAAAAAGCAGCACAAAGGAAGGAAGGTTTGGCTCAGTGTCAGCCTCCTCAGCAGCCTGTACCGGTTCTCTCCTCTGGTGATGACGATGCGGATGTCCAAATTGCACTCATGCTGGCCAAGGTCCAGTCCCTCAAGGAATCTAGGCGCAAGAAAGCAAAGTTGGCTAAAGCTAAAAAGTCTGCTGCTTTTCCTATTTTAGATAAGGGTGTTAAGAAAAGCAAGTCACTGTGTAACCTGTCAAGAAGATTAAAGCATTGGCAGAGCATGATGACGGAGAGATTCCTAGTACTTCTTCAGCCATTCTTCAGGAGGCTAGGCAGCGCCTGAGGCTTCAGTGCCTGCTTACGGTGAGTACGGCACCTCCTTTGGCACACACAGCCAGGATGTGGCTTGGGGCACTTACACTTCCTCTGGTGACTGGGCTGTTTGGCCCCCCCGGTCTCAGTCTTGAGGCATGGGTTCATTTGGTCCCCAGGGTGTTGCTTGGCCCCAGAGCCAGTCTATGCCCCCTATTCCAGTACATTTGTGGCTAGTGAACAGGTGTGGCATGTGGCTCCCATGGGATGCCTGTTCAGTCCTCTTAATACTTTCCTAGGGCTTATTCTTTGTCCCAGGCTCATAGTGCTGAGCCTCTGCCTTATGCAGAAACAGCTTTGCCTTTCAGCAACTATTTACTCCCTGCCACCAAGGAAAAGATTTGGCAGGGTGAGTACATTGACCTTTTCTCTCTCCTTTTTCGGGAGATTGAACCTGTGGCCAAAGACAAAGCTTGAGTCTTAGGACAAAGAAAAATCAAACAGAAGCAAGCTGATAGGAAATGGGGAAAATGGTTGTCTGGCTTCACTATTTATATGGGTGTGGTTTTACAGATGCATCTGTGGAAGAGTCCAGTTCTAGTTAAGTATCTGAACATTATTCACTGGGTCTTTTCAGAGTACCTGGGTCCAGTGTGGCTCAGGTATGATGAAAATTTTAAGATGAGAGTGGCTTTAAAACCTGCTCTCCCTTGGGATATTCTGCAGCAGGAGCTATGGATGCAGTGCCTGGCCCCTGTGCATAAAGCCATTGGTGAGCATGCTGAAAGTGGGCATTTGTCGACACCCTCCCCCGGGATCTTCTGGGGTTGCAGGGCAGGAGGTTTAACCCTGCCTGCTCTGCTGGGACTTCATCTCCCAAGGTCACTGCAGCAGGTGGCCATGTTGCTCTAGACATGCGTGCTCCAGCTGTGGTGCTGATAGGGTTGCCAGGTCAGAGGCATCCCAAACCCTGAGATTTCAGGGGTGAGCCCTAGTGATGTCATTAAGCATGCAACATTAAGCATCAACCACAGTTGCTTGGAGCATACCATTCATAAGAACATAAGAAGAGCCTGCTGGATCAGGCCAGTGGCCCATCTAGTCCAGCATCCTGTTCTCACAGTGGCCAACAAAAACATTTCTCTGATTGGAAATTAAAATAGAAATCTTAACTAAAAGATGGAGCCTGGATAGAGAACATTTAATCTAGCCTATTTGCTTCTGGCGAGAAGGCTTTAAGTGCCCTCAGGCCAGGCCATTGTAGCAAGAAAGGAGCCTAGTGTAATGGAGATGTTAGATGGGAGCACGCAGGAGTAAAGATGGATGCCCCTAAAGGCTGCAATTCTAAACAGACTTACGAAAAGACTAAGCCCCATAGGACTTACTTCTGAGTAGATATGGTTTGGATTGTCCTGTTGACTAGGGATCCTCTGCAAAAATGCTGTAAATGGACAGTTCTCCCAATGGAGGAATATAGAAAGGATCTGTATTGGGCCCTGTGCTTTTTAACTTGTTCATAAACAATCTAGAGCTATGGGGGAGCAGTGAGGTGGCCTGCTTGTTCAGGGTTGTTAAAACAAAAGGGATGGCAAAGAGCTCCAAAAGGATATCTCCAAACTGAGTTAATAGGCAATAAAATGGCAAATTCAATTCAATGTAAACAATTGTAAATGAATGTTGGGACAAAACTCTTAATTTCACATATATGCTCATGGGATCTGACCTGGTGGTGACTGACCAGAAATGAGACCTTTGGGTCATAGAGGATAGCTCAATGAAGATGTTGATACAGCTGCTGTGAAAAGGGCACGTTTCATGCTATATATCATTAGGAGAAGAACTGAAAATAAAGTTGCCATTTTTATTTATCTATTTATTAAATGTATATATCCTGTCCTTCCTCCCAAAAGGAGCCCGATGTGGCAAACAAGTGATAAAAATAAAACATGTTTAAAATATCCAAAAAAATCCTAAAAGAAAAACATCTTAAAAGCAATTCCAATGCAGATGCAGACTGGGATCAAGGCATCTACTTAAAAGGATGTTGAAAGAAGAGGAAGGTCTTCAGTAGGTGCTGAAAAGACAGCAGAGATTACACCTGTCTGCTATTTCAGGAGAGTGAATTCCAAAGGGTAGGTGACACAACACTAAAGGCTTGATTCCTATGTTATGCACTACGAACCTCCAGATGAGGTGGTATCTGCAGGAGGCGCTCACCTGCAGAGTGCAGGGATAGATTGTCTTTGTAAGGGGTGAGACAATCTTTCACATATTATTATATTATTATTATTTATTAGACTTATATACCGCCCGACTAGCAATAGCTCTCTGGGCGGTGAACACAAAGAATACAATAAAATACACAATATAATACAATAAAAACATATAAAATAAGAACAATCTAAAATCAATACAACAAATATGAAAATCAGATTAATTTAAATTAAAATGCTTTGGAAAAGAGGAAGGTTTTAACCTGGCGCCGAAAGGATATCAGTGTCGGCGCCAGGCGCACCTCCTCGGGGAGACTGTTCCACAGTTCAGTGGCCACCACTGAGAAGGCCCTAGATCTTGTCACCACCCTCCGGGCCTCTTTATGAGTCGGAACCCGGAGGAGGGCCTTCGCAGCAGAACGTAGTGTACAGGCCGGTTCGTATCGGGAGAGGTGTTCCAACAGGTATCGTGGTTCCGTGCCGTATAAGGCTTTATAGGTTAATACCAACACTTTGAATCTGGCCCGCAAGCATATTGGTAGCCAGTGCAAGCGAGCTAGAACAGGTGTTATGTGCTCGGACCGCTTGGTCCCAAGCTGTATAAGGCTTTACACACCAAAAACAGGTAGCTAATTGGCAGCCAGTGAGTAGTATAGGTACCACCTCCTGTCAAACTGCTAAGCCCCACCCCTTCTGAGTTTGATTGATGACATCACCAGATATCCCACCCTGGAAATCCCACCCCAGATGTTCCCATCCCCCCGATGACTTCACCAGATATCCTGCCCCCAGAAGCCCCAACCCCAGATGTCCCACCCTGGAAATGGAAGTCATGTGACCCCCATGAGCATGTGGCCCCCAATAGACCAAAGGGCACATTTTTACTCAAAATAGGGTCCTGGATGTCTATAGAGACATGTGACCCCTCTATGAGCATGTGGTCTCCAGGGGACCAATCAGGTGAGGTTTAAGCCCCCTCTCCAGACTGGCCCAATAGGGACATGTGACCCCTCTATAGCTACATCACCCAAATAGGTTTTGAATCCCTAACCAATCAGGAAAGGGGACAGCAAGACCTGGCACAGAAGTCCATTTTGCATGCCCAGACACGTTCTGAGGTTTGAACATGGAAGCAGTCAGCACCCCTTTGAGTCCTACTGAATTAACTACACCACTACCACCGGTAGAGAGGCCTAACCCTCAAAAGTGCTATATTAGCACAAGTTCTGATGAAGATGAATGTTTTTCACCAACTAAACTGCTAAAAGAGGAAGAGAATGAGATCAGCCAAATGTGGAACAGCATGTTGGAGGCAATTGCAACAGATAACACTGTAATACAGGTAAGCTTTTATGGGGGAACAACTTGTTTGGAGAGCTGCAAAATAAAGGAAGGGAAAATGTTAAAACATGCCCTTAATTTTCTAGGGATCTTCAGTAACTGAAAACACTGTTGAAGCTAGTTCTCAGCCATCCCCAACATCAACGTGTGTATTTCTTGATGATGAAGCTGCCTGTGTGACTTGGAAACATTTGGGAACAAAAGATCACATGACAATCTCAGGTGGGAAGAATGTGTTCATAGCATGTTTTACAACTGCTTATGCTTGTCTGGAGCTCTATAGCTTGCTAGCCAAGCTGCAAGAGTGCTGCCTATATCATGACACAGAATCTGTTATATTTGTGAGTCAGAAGGGACAAAGGCTTCCACCTCTAGATGATTTTTTAGGTGAACTCACAAGTGAAATCCCTAAAGGCCAATGTATCACAGAGTATGTGTCAGCAGGCCCTAAAACATATGGTTACAAGCTGTCAGGAGGGACTGCATACATGAAGGTCAAAGGAATAACCTTGACAGCTGTACAAAAATTAATTTCTCAGACAGGAAAGAGTGGCCACAGCGTGAGATAGTAGTGTAGCAACAAGGTATTTGCTCGAAACAAAACATGCTGGACTCTTGAATCAAAAACTCTCAAAAAAACCCCAGAAAGTTCTATATATGACAAAAGGGTCATAATCCATTCCTTACAGATTTTTAAAAATGGATACAAGATGGCCCCATCCATTCTCGGCCACTTTAGCAGGGCCTAGTAACTGCGGGAAAAGGGTTTTTTTTATATAAAAATCATGTTGGACAATGCTATTGTCAGCTATGCCTGATAATATTGTGTGGTTTTACAGTGTTTGGCAACCATTGTACCAGGAATTACTATGTAAATACTCTTTTATTAATTTTGTGAAGAGTTTGCCTAAGAAAATTTGATGATGAAAATTTCCTACTTCCTAATAAAATGAATTATGTTATTATTGATGATTTAATGAATGGTGCATCACAGGATCAAGATCTGGAAAAAGCTTTTACTAAATATGTACATAATAGAAATCTGAGTATTTTTTTCATTACAAAGAATATTTTCTGCAAGGGAAAAAGCGACAGCACCATTAGCCTAAACGCAAAATATATGGTGTTGTTTAAGAATCCCAAAGATAAATTACAGATTGCAACTTTAGCATAGCAGATGTATCCCAGAAATGCTCATTTCTTCATGGAGGTCTTTGCAGATGTAACACAAAAACCTTATGGTTACTTGGTTGTGGATTTAAATGCCTCCACACCTGAATCTTACAGATTAAGAGCAGGGCTTTTCCCTCCAGAGTGGCCTGTGAAAAAGGCAACACGTGGCTACAAAAGATGGTTACTTAATTGCTCTGCATTCTATGGATTAAGGAATATTTTATTTTAGCATGAAAAGTAAATTCAAATTGTAATAATTGTTTGAATAAGATGTACTTTTAATATACCAAATGTGATAATTTTATGCCAAACCAACCTGTACATAATTACATTTGATGTTCCTGAAGTAACAAAGTGACTTTCAATCTGTAAAAAGTGCTAATATTGCATTTTTTCAATTTTTCCAAAAAATTCTTTTTTTTCTGGAAACAAAATGGGGGGGGAATGGTTTTTTTCCATGGCTTCAAAATTTCCACAAATTTTACATCTATAGTAGGACCACATCAGGGTACTCGCTGCTCTGGTCTAGTATAATGCTGTTCATGTTTTCCAGCAGTTCAGGGATGCTTGAGTAATAGCCATGTCGCAGATGGTAGGACCATGTTTTTTCTCCATTAGCAATTTCATATCGTGCATCAGATGTTAGATTGTTCCAGCTGCATGGGTACTGTATCCAGTAATGGCCACCAGCTTGGATGGCTTTAAAAGAAGATTAGACAAGTTCATGGAGGACAGGGCTATTAATGGCTACTAGCCGTGATGGCTGTGCTCTGCCACCCTAGTCAGAGGCAGCATGCTTCTGAAAACCAGTTGCCGGAAGCCTCAGGAGAGGAGAGTGTTCTTGCACTCGGGTCCTGCTTGCGGGCTTCCCCCAGGCACCTGGTTGGCCACTGTGAGAACAGGATGCTGGACTAGATGGGCCACTGGCCTGATCCAGCAGGCTCTTCTTATGTTCTTAAGTTCTTATCTCAACTAGCCCTACTTCCCATGCCCCTGGTAGATCCAGGGGCCTTGCTAGGCAAATAGTAAAGGCTGAGCTAGCATTCTGTGGAAAAACAGTTATGCAGACATTGCTAGGCAGGGTAATGTAAAAACCACTATCTCCTTAGAAGCAAGTACCCAATTGTTGAACTTACTGGGCCAGCCTAACCATTTCACTAGATGATACTTTCCCCTACCCCTGCCTTTTGTTGATATTTTTTTCAATCCTGTACACCTTGTCCTGTTTGCAATTAACCTCCTGCAATTCTTCAAAATACAAAGAGCCAACTACAGGTTCCCCCGCATAATATTTTAACAGGAAGACAGGTCTTCTTCCTCTTCTGATTACCTGATCCACTATAAACAGCTCTGTGGTGAAATTTTGTTCTTAGCCCTTGACAAATACCCCTTTGCCTTTAGAAATCCTCACATGGTCTCCTGTACTGAACAGTGGTGGTACCTCTTTTCTGTAAATGCAGTGCAGTCTCCATAGATTATTTCCCATACTGACAGGGCATTAGAATGATTAATATCAACAGGCCTTGCTCTGATAGTTCTGTGAAAGCTATGGTTATAACTTTTTAAGAATTGTGGCCGGACGTCAATATAACTATAGGTATTGTTAGCTGTAAAATACCCCCACTTCTTTGTTTTCAGAGTTCTATTAAATTTTTCCACAATACCAGCTTTTACTGTATTATTTGTGACAAAGTGGTGAACTCCATGCTGTTTTAACATGCTGTTTTATGGATTCGTTTAGAAATTCTTTGCCACGGTCCGTTTGGAGCTTTCTGGGCTTTCTTCCACTCTGACTGAATATAACATTAAAAGCTTTAGAGACCTCTTTGCCTGTCTTGTCTTTTAAAGGCAATCCCCATGCATACTTAAGACAGAATATCTATGACTGTTAAAATGTACCTATAGTTCTTGTTGTGCTTAGAAAATTGTTGCATACCTACCAAGTCTGCCTGCCATTGGATATCAATATCAGACACAATAGTCTTGTTTCTTTTAAAATGGATTCTGGCTGGCTTATACAATGTGTAAGCATCCTGGTCTGAAAGCCATGTCATAACATGTTTCCTTCTTAGTGTTTTACTCTGCTTTTTTTGCTTCCTGAAACAGAGGGTTCACTCCCCCAAAGCTCCCCACTCCCCCAAGTGTGTAATATATGTTTTTTAGAATTTCTTCATGCTCTGCCATATTGCTGGTTGATACAGGTATGGACACAGAGGATTAAAACAAACTATTTTTATTAGTACAAAAAACTCCACCTTTCAGGGTTCAGGCTTGGGACAGACACATGAAATGCAGGAAATATTAACAGCCTGCGAACTCTCAATGTGTAGATTTTCAAAATCACCATCATGCAGCACATCTTCCTATAGAAAACAAAGAGGCACTTTAGCAATGAGGTTGCGCCAAACTGGGAAAACAACACACTAGTAAAAACACAGCTCAGAAACAAAACATTTACCTGTGGACTCCCTTGCTCCATGCCTTCATTTAAATCTTCCGGTCACTCATTTTCTTCAGCCTCCATTTCTTCAAATGGTTTAAAAAGTACACCTCCATCCACAACCTCTGCAGGTTTCATGAGTTCTTCTTCCTTTAGGAGTTGAGCCTTCAGATCACACCACAATCACACTCTGTGATGGACCAGGGTTCACTAGAATTTGCCTGGAATGAGGTTTCAGGATCTGCATCTTGTCCAGTAGTAAATACCTCTACAGGTAAGCTTGTTGTTGAAACAGAACCTTTTTTTCCTGAAATTTACAGGCTCTTCCCTTCCATGGCTAATATTCATATCTGCTGGTGGGAACAATAAACTCCTAGGCTTTACCAGCCCTTTTGAGTGCATGTTCAATGTTGCTGGAGGAGAGGAAAAACCTACTAGCCCCAATGCTGCTCTTGATGCTTCCATGTTCAATCCTCAGAACGTGTCTGGGCATGCAAAATGGACTTCTGTGCCAGGTCTTGTCATCCCCTTTCCTGATTGGTTAGGGCTTCAAAACCTTGCCCTATTGGTCTGTGATTGGGTGACATAGCTGTAGAGGGGTCACGTGTCCCTATTGGGCCACTCTGGGGAGGGGGATCCTGATGACTTTTTTGACCAAGGGGCTTAAACCTCTCCTGATTGGTCCCCTGGAGACCACATGCTTGTAGAGGAGTCACATGTCTCTGTAGGACCAATTCAGGACCCTATTTTTAGTAGAAATGCACCCTTTGGTCCACTGGGGGCCACATGCTCATGGGGGTCACATGGCTTCTGTTTCCATGGTGGGACATCTGGGATTGGGGCTTCTGGGGGGCAGGGTATCTAGTAAGGCATCAATCAAACTCAATAGGGATGGGGTTTAACAGTTTGACAGGAGGTGGTCTACCTATACTACTCCACCGCAATTCTTTCAATAGTAGGGTAACATGTTGCCAATACCCTGCTCCAGTGAGCGGTCATGGTGCTTCTTTTTGCACCAGCTGCAACTTCCAAACTTACCTCAAGGGCAGCCCCACAGAGTGCATTGCAGTAATCCAGTCTGAAGGTTATGGACGATAGTGGTCAGGATATCCTAGTCTAGAAATAGCTGCAACTATTGTACCAGCTGAAGCTGGTAAAAGGCACTCCTAGGCATTGAGGTCACCTGGGCAACAAAGATGGATCCGAAGCAGCTCCAGACTATGAGAACCTGCTCTTTCAGAGGAAGTACAACCGCATCCAAAGCAGGCAATTGACCTACTATCTGGACTTGGGAACTGCCTACCCACAGTGTCTCCATCTTGCTAGGATTCAGGGCCAGTTATTTGGCCTCATCTAACCTACCACTGTCCAAGTACTTGTCCATGGCTTGTACAGCCTCCAATTCAGTTGTTACAGAAAAATAAAGCTTGGTACCATCAGCATACTGCTGATTCAAAATCTCTTAATGACCATTCCCAACAGCTTCATATGGGCATTAAACAGCACTGGACTCAAGATGTTACCCTGCATCCTAAAAACAATTGTCAGGGCACAACAAACCAATCACCCAATGCTATTCTCTGAAACCAACCCTGAAGAAAAGATTGGAACCACTTTAAAACAGAGCTCCATGAAGTTGGTTCAGAAGAACACCATGGTCAATGGTATCAAAAGCCACTGAGAGATCAAGTAAGAATAACAGGGTTGCACTTCCCCTTGTCTTTCTCCCAATAAAGTCATCCATCAGGGCGACCGAGGCTGATTCATTCGCATAACCAGGCCCAAACCCAGATTGAAATGGATCAAGATAATCTGTTTCATCCAAGACTACTTGCAACTGTTGTGCTGCAACCCTCTTGGTCACCTTCCCTAAAAAAGGTGTACCTGCGACCAGACAGTAGTTGCCGCAAACCAATGAGTCAAGGGTGGGCTTTTTCAGGTGTGCTTATATTGCCACTTCTTTCAGGGTGGCTGGGACTACTCCTTTCCAAAAGGATGCATTCACCACATCCTGGATCCACCACATCCTGATCCCCCTTGGCAGGCTTTAGTAAGCCAAGAAGGGCAAGGATTGCTGGCTGCAGCATCACAAGAACCTTGTCCACATCAGCAGACCTCATCAACTGAATATTATTTCAATTAGTTGTAGCAGATGTTGCACTGGACACCTCACTGGAGACTGCAAGGTGAGTTACTTTACCCTCAAAATATCTTGCAAATAATTCACAGTGGGCTTCCAAAAGGTCTAAACTTTGGGGAGCACTGCTTGGCCCCATTGATTCTCCAGTATGGGGTTCCACAGGGGTCTGTTCTGTCCTCCATGCTGTTCAACATCTACATGAAACCGTTGTGTGTGGTCATCTGAAGTTTTGGAGTGTGTTGCTATCAATATGCTGATGACACGCAGCTCTACTTCACCTTTTCATCTTCTTCGGGTGAGGTTGTCAATGTGCTGAACCGGTGCATGGCTACGACAATGGATTGGATGAGGGCTAATAAACTGAGGTTCAATCCAGACAAGACTGAGATGCTGTTAGTGGGTGGTTGTTCTGACTGGATGGTGGATGTCCAACCTGTTCTGGATGGGGTTGCACTCCACCTGAAGGAGCAGGTTTGTAGTTTGGGGGTTCTCCTAGAATCATCTGTCACTTGAGGCTGAGGTAGCCTCGGTGGCATGGAGTGCCTTCTATCAACTTCAGTTGGTGGCCCAGCTACGCCCCTATCTGGACAGGGATAGCCTGGCTTCAGTTGTCCATGCTCTGGTAACCTCCAAATTAGATTACTGCAATGTGCTCTACATGGGGCTGCCTTTGAAGATGGTTTGGAAACTGCAGCAGCCAGATTGGTAACAGGGACCAGATGGTTCGAACATATAAAACCGATTCTGGCTCGCTTGCATTGGCTGCCTACATGTTTCTGAGCCTGATTCAAGGTGCTGGTTCTAACCTATAAAGCCTTACAACGCTTGAGACCACAATACCTGATGAAACACCTCTCCCAACACGAACCCACCCGCACAGCTCCTCCAGGTGCCTACTCCGAGGGAAGCTGGGAGGCTGGCAACAAGGGAAAGGGCCTTTTCAGTGGTGGCCCACAAATTATGGAATGATCTTCCTGATCAAGTTCACCTGGCACCAACATTGTTATCTTTTCGGTGCCAGATCAAGACTTTCCTTTTCTCCCAGGCATTCTAACAGCATGTGCTGAGCTCTGACCCCAGGTGTTTTACCTGGTTTATCTGTGCTTCATGGTTTTAAACTTTGTATGGTTTTTAAAATTGTATATTTGTTTTTAATGTTCAATGTTTTTAATTTTTGTAAACCACCCAGATAGCTTTGGCTATGGGGCGGTATATATAAATAAATAAATAAATAAATAAATATAAACTCCATTTCCTGGAGTAGATATTAACAGACCCTGGACAATATGAAAAAGCTCCATTGGATTGCTAATTGAGGATATGATAAAGGCAGAAAAGTGAGCCTTCTTCAATGCCATCACTGCCACACAGTATGCACAGTTGCATTGTTTTACTTGTGCCCAGTTGGCCTCACAGCACGTCTTTCGCCACTTGCACGCCATCCATTGTCCAGCCTGTTTCACTGCCCTTAGCTCACTGGTGTTCCAAGGTGCAAAACAGGCTCCACAATGCCAGAAAGGGTGTTCAGGGCAACCATGTTAAGAGCCTGACACATCTTGATGTTCCACAGCATGACAAAGGCATGGTTGCCTGCTCTATCTACTGGAAACACCCTCGGGGCATTCAGGAATCCATTGGACCAGGGGTGGACCATTTTAATATGTCTAGCACCCCTGCAGGGGAGAATCAGAGCCGCAAGTCCAAACTTCACCAGAAAGTGATCTCACCATGACAATGTGGTAACATCCCCCACCAGCCTATTGCCATAATGCAATTATATAAATCTGTGGTGCAATCACACTTGAAGAACTGTGCACACTTGGAGTATTGTGGTTGCCTCAGACAGGGTTCAGAAAAGGATAACCAAAATGATTAAGGGGGTGAAACAACTCCCCTAGGAGGAAAGTTGTCAGTATTTGGAGCTTCTTAGTTTAGAGAAAAGGCATATAAAAAGGGATATAATAGAGGAGTATAAAATTATGCATGGTGTGAAGAAAGTGGATAAAGAAACATTTTTCTCCCTCTCTCTTAACACTAGTACTCAGGGCCATCCAAATAAGATGAATGTTGAAAGATTCAGGACAGATACAATGCATAAACCATGGAATTAACTCCAAGATGTGGTGGCTGCCCACTTGGATGGCTTTAAAAGAGGATTAGACAAATTCATGGGAGAGAAGCCTATCAATGGCTACTAGCTGTGTTCCATCTCCACTGTCGAAGGCAATATTCCTCTGAATACCAGTTGCTGGCAGAGTGGTATAGTGCTCAAGTCATCAAGACATCTCTAACAACAGTATGCTGGACTAGATGGGCCATTGGTCTGATCTAGCAGGCTTTCCTTATGTTCCCTGGTGATGTTTGGGCCAGCTGTCATTACTTCCCTCTGCAGAGGTGGGAAATCAGATGGTTTCCTGAATGCACTGCAGGATTTTCTGGTTGACATGGCTGGCACTCCTACTTGAGGCCCATCTCTCACTGTGGAATGATTAACACCATTGCTCCTGAGTGACACCTTGGACACCCTGGAGTGTATAGGTCTCCATGGTACTACAGAGATTTGTGTTTGATGGAGCAGGAAGGTTAAATACTGGAGCACAGGTGGCACAAAGATGAGTCTGACTAAACACAGGTAAGAGTGCATTGTGTCCACCACATAGCAGCAATGGCAAAAAAAAAGCTTATTTCTCCACCACAATTACATCCTCTAGTAGCCATTTAGCTATTATAGGTGGTGATGAATGGGCTTTTGTCATCTGGCCAGTGGAGCAATGTTCTTGCACACTCAAAAACATGTTCTTGCACCCTCAAAACCAGGCTATGACAATTTTACAAGCACTCTAAGCATAAAATCATTCAGACCCAGATAGTATTACACATCACTTAGAGTAAGCATTGAGGAGGTGTCCAGAACCCTGCTGGGTCCAGCAATATTGAATTTGTTTCAGTTGTTACAACCTGACGATGTCAAGCTACTTGAAGGAGTTTGGTCAGCTACTTGCCATCTCAACCCTTGTCTGTCTTGGCTTATTAGGTCTATCTGAAGGGTATTGACTTGGTGGGTCCAGGAAGCCGTTAATACTTCATTGTGTAGGGGGGGCAGGAAGGTGCCACATGCTTTAAAAGAGGCAGTTTTGCAACACCTCCTTGAGGGGCCATCGCTAGACTGAGAACTGTTAAACAACTATCATTCAGTTATAAATATGCAGCAATTTGCTATTTTTTTAAAAAAAAAACCTTACATAAATCTTTCAGCATTTTAGTGCAAAGTTCTCCTACTAAACTACAATTTTTGTATGCAGTTTTAACTAATGTGCACATTTTTGCTAGCAATTTTATATGTTGCTTTCACAAGTATATTCATTTTTATGCTCACTTTCCCCTAATATATGCATTCTTGTAAACATTGTTTGTTTGGAGAGCTACATTGCAAAATTCAGATACATGCACATTTTGAAAAATGGTTGTGGCCTGCTCCATGCCTTCCTCAAGTGTTTTTGCCTGACTGGAATGTTCTTGAATTGTGATAATGTCTCTTGCTTGCTTGGATGGAGAAAGTGTGTGTGTATGTGTGTGTGAGGTTTATAGAAACCTTTGAATCTTGCATATCTGATTGTCATATCTGTTAGTCCATGCCCTTTTGCCTCTGACCACGTTCACTTTTTGTACTTGCTGCAGCCACTACTGGCATGCAGCCCTCAGAAGTTTGGCAAAGAGGAAATGCAACCCTCAAGCTAAAAAAAACTCACCCTTGATCTAGAGAACAACTAGAATCACACACATATACATCCAGGAAAAACCCAAAACAACTTCAACGTGCATCAGGAAGTCATTTCTCCATTGTATATCCCTATAGCACTCATCATTCTCAAATGAGATTTCATACATTGACAAAAAGCACTGAAAGGCAGGAGGAAGCTCATTTCTCACAAAGCAATTGCTTAGAATGTTGTCAAAATATTTTGCTCCTTAACTTTTGTTCTTCAAGGGCTATCTGTTAAAGGCTTACTTTTTAAAATCAAAGATTAAAACCTGGACCCCATGCTAGCTCTGGGCTTGGTGTAGCAGTACCCCTCTACCCTTTCTTGGCCAGCAATCCCACCAAAATAATAGGACATCCCTGAGCCATGGCCATACCTGTGACACCATTGACCATCCTTTCGTAGCTGCTGTCAGGGGCAGTGCACAGCACCTGGGAAGTTTCCATGGTGCTGCAATAAAATGGAGAGACAAGTTTCGTGGTGGCTGGATGCTCCTGGCCATTTTTAGAGTAAAAGAGAGAAATTATTATATGGGATTTTCTAAGTTTCATGAGATTTGGGACACTTTTTTCTCACACTATCAGTCCAGCCCATCTGGATTTAAACACCTCCTTAATGTAAACTCATCACTTCATCACTTTTCCCTCAGCTTCTCACAGTTTCTCAGCTATTAGAGTCCAATGATGTATCTTTAATTTCTAGATACTCCAGAAATCATCTCCATCATTATAATCCAAAGGTATACCTGCCTGCACTGAGGCAGTAGCCATTAGGGTTGCCACATCTCTGGTTTTCAGCCGGAGACTCCAGTTTTTGTTGGTCCTCTCTGGGTCTCCGGGTGAGTCACCTTAATCTCTGGACTCTTAGCTTTCTTTAAAAAAAAATTAAGTTTCTAGGTGGTTTGGTTCAAAAGATATAAACCAAAATGTCAGCCACCACCCCCATAGCAACTTCTGTTAGTACTGTCTGCTCTAATCCCTGCCCTTTCAGGTTTTTAGCCAATAATTGAAGTCAGAGTTGTCATTGACAAGATTTGTTAACACCTCCCCCAGGCAATACCTAAACCCCATTTCAAGTTCTGACAACACTTTCCTTTTTCTGCTTGTCTCACATCAGGGATTCAGTAAAACTTTCAGCAGCATAAAGAGTACTTTCTCTGTACAGGATTGAGACTTGCTTCTGAGTAAACATGCATAGGATTACACTACAGCAGAAGATCACATCACAATCTTGGTGGGCATACACAGTAAACAATTTTAGTTATAATAAAAGTGTACATGCAGGTTTTTTTAATTACTTGCAAAAATGGCATATTTTACATTTTATCTTTCAAATATTTTTGAACAGAAGTTTTTAAAAGTATATATGCTGTAGAACTTTTCTAATTAAGGGGTCAAACAAGTTTAAATTTTACTGGACTGTCGAAGAGGGCAATTTATTTATTTATTTATTTATTACATTTATATACCGCCCCATAGCCAAAGCTCTCTGCGTGGTTCTGTCGGGATGCAGGATTGGGGCCTGCAAATCGACAACCAGTTGGAAGGAAGGCACCTGGAGAGGAAACAGGAAATACAGAGGTACTCAGCTTCAGCCTCTCGCAGTAAAATCCCTGCGACTCCCGGGGTGACAGGTAACACTGGAGAAGGGTCGGGAGGGGCTCGCCCGAAGCTCTCGGAGGAGGAAAAAGAAAGACGTCATCAGGAACGTCTCTGTTTTTATTGTTCCAAGCCGGGACACGTCGCTAGGGAATGCGGACTTAAAGCAGATAAAACAGGGCCGTCGGGAAACTAAAGTACCCAGCTCTCGTGCAGGCCAGAGGCCTGGGGGCTGCTGTGTACAAAGGGCCTCCGGTAGCACAGCCCCCTTCAAAAGGGGTATTGGTGCTACCGATTCGGATTACGACCTCCACAGGAGAAATGTTCCACTCTACAGCACTGATTGACAGTGGAGCCTCTACCAATTTCATTGATGCAAAGTTGGCAAAATGTCACCGAATCTCCCAATGGAAATTAGAAACGCCCTTGTCAGTTGAAACTATTGATGGCAGACCATTGAAGTCGGGTGGAGTGACTCGAGCCACAGAGGAATTGAAGCTAGAAATTCCTGGGCACGAAGAGCACATTTCTTTGTATGTGTCAGATCTCTCGAACTTTGATGTGATTCTGGGAATGCCCTGGCTAGCAAAGCATGACCCAAAAATAGCTTGGAAGGATGCGGTTGTATGGTTCACTTCTCAGTACTGTCATGAGAACTGTCAGCCAGAGACAACCGTAAAAGCCCTGGCAGGAGCTGTGCAAGAGGCCAAGGAAGTGGTACTTCCCTCGAAATATGTGGATTTTGAAGATGTGTTTAACGAAAAGGAAGCAGAAGCGTTGCCCCCTCATCGCCCTTATGACTGTGCTATTGATTTAGTGCCAGGGGCAAGCATTCCAGCCGGAAGAATCTACTCCCTTACAGAGCCAGAGAGAGCAGCTCTGAGAGAGTTTTTGGACAAAAACCTGAAGCAAGGATTTATCCGTCCCTCACAATCCCCCGCAGGGGCCCCCTTGCTGTTCGTGAAGAAGAAAGGAGGTGAACTCAGACCCTGTAATGATTACCGCGCCTTAAATCAAATCACCATACCTAACAGTTATCCTTTGCCCTTGATTCCGGAGTTGTTAGACCAACTGCGTTCTGCAACAATCTTCACGAAATTGGACTTAAGAGGGGCGTATAATCTGATTCAAATGAAGGCGGGGGATGAATGGAAGACCGGGTTCAACACCTCTTATGGTCAATTCGAATACCTGGTGATGCCTTCTGGGCTATGTGGGAGCTCTGGCGTGTTTCAGAAGTTTATGAACAAAGTGTTTAGAGACCTCTTGGATCAGTACGTGATTTGTTATCTGGATGATATTCTGGTGTTTTCAAAGAACCAGGGAGAACATGATCAACACATGAAAACTGTGTTGAAAAGACTGAGAGAGAATCACAAGTTAGAGAAATGTGGGTTTGACTTGTCATCTTTGGACTTCCTTGGATACCGAATCTCGGCAGGAGGAGTAGAGATGGATCCAGGAAAAGTGAGTTGTGTATTGGATTGGGGCCAGCTGACCACCAAGAAGGACGTACAGCATTTTTTGGGATTTCCCAATTACTACAGAAAATTCATCCCAGGCTTTTCCAAGCTAACAGCCCCCCTTACTGACTATTTAAGGGGAAAAGGAAAGTTTCAATGGACAGAGAACGCAGCAAGAGCTTTCAGTTTACAGCTAAATTTTGGAGGGCTGTTTGGAAACAGCTGCAGACGGAGTTAAAACTTTCTTCAGCGCATCACCCCCAGACAGACGGAGAGACTTAACGCTGTTCTGGAAAGGTATTTACATTGTTATGTGTCTTACCAACAGACTGATTGGGTCTCCTGTTTGCATTTTGCAGAATTTGCTTATAATAACTCTTTGCATACAAGTACTGGGCAAACACCTTTCTTTGCTAATTATGGATTCCACCCCAAAGCTTTCCCTAGCAGTACAGGAAGTATGCCTGTACCAGCTGCAGGGGAATTTCTGCAGGAGCTTCAGGCAGTGCAGCAGGTACTGAAACAACAATTAGACGAGGCCAAAACGGAGTATAAACAAATTGCTGACCAACATCGAGTATGGTTGTCTACCCGCTTCCTCCAGATGCCGGGCAAATGCAGGAAGCTGCAGGATAGGAGAGTGGGGCCCTTTGAAAGAGAGGCGCAAATCAATCCAGTGGCTTATCGTCTGAAGTTGCCAGATACTTTTAAAATACACCCTGTGTTCCATCGCTCCTTGTTAACGAAAGCAGCCCCTCCCAGTGAGTTAATACCGGTGGAATCTCCAGGGGCACCGTTAATAGTTGATGAGCAAACTGAGTTTGAAGTGGCAGAAATTCTGGACTCAAGGAGAAGGTGGAATAAACTACACTATTTGATTCACTGGAAGGGTTATGGACCAGCAGACAGGTCATGGGAAAATGAGAGCGATGTCCATGCTCCGGACTTAGTAAAAAACTTTCATCAATGGTTTCCTCATCGTCCTAAGCCGACAGGCTGGGGGGGGGGGCACAGCATGGGAAAGGGGATGGTGTCGGGATGCAGGATTGGGGCCCTGATGTTTCAGAAGATGAAGAGAGGGAGGGGGTCATTTGGTCAGAGCCGTGTGAAGAAGATGCAGAGGAGGGGGAGGGAATCTCAGAGATAGAACTGTCTGGCAGCAAAGACCTTGAATGTCCAACAGACACATATTCTTCCCAGGAGTTTCCCACACCCCCTCCCCCTTCGAGCTTAGAGCAGTTGGAGAAGGAGGGAGGGCAAGGGAGAATCCAGCCTCTTCCTGATCCAGGGAATAACAAGGAGAAGCAGCCAGATGGCTTGGGCCTTGCCCCCCCGCTTTCCCCCATACCTGAATCAGAGTCCTCAGAAGGGGAGGGGGCAGTAGCACCTCCTTCACCACGTACAAGGAGACAGCAAAAGAGACAACAAAAGAAGGGGGAGAGGAGGGGAGTGGATGAGAGCACTTTGAGGCAGAGTGAGAGAATTCACGCTCAATTGCCCCCTTCTTAAGGGACAGGGGGAATAGTGGTTCCTTGTTCTGTCAACTCTCTTTCAAGTCGCAGGTTATGTTTTGTAGTGAAACTTCATGAGAAGGCGTAGTCTTTGTCTGGATATTACTTTAATAAAAACTGAATTGCTTTCACCAACTGGTCTGGTTCCTGAGTCCCAACCTGGATACGACAGGTTCACAGCAATTATATGTCTTATTCATATCCTGTTTTGAAAACCTTCTCAATATGAAGCTTTTCTGGGAATAAAGCTGTCATGCTAATTCCACATACCTGGGAGTTGACCCCATTGAGGGGCAGATTCAGCTGAGAAATGGTGTGCAGCCCATGGTCACCCAGTAAAACTTATAGCTTGTTTCCATTTTAAAATTAAATTAAATTAAAGTGATTTATATGCAGACAAAATTTATGAAGTAATGCAGAGCCAAATAATACATTAAAAGCACACCCAACTCGTATTTAAAGCATATGACTTCCCCCAAAGAATCCTGGAAAGTTGTAGTTAGAATCATAGAATCGTAGAGTTGGAAGGGGCCCATAAAGCCATCAAGTCCAACCCCCTGCTCAATGCAGGAATCCAAATCAAAGCATATCCAACTGATGGCTGTCCAGCTGCCTCTTGAATGCCTCCAGCATTGCAGAGTCCACCACCTCCCCAGGTAATTAGTCCTATTACCATATCGCTCTAACAGTTAAGAAGCTTTTCCTGATGTTCAGTTGAAATCTGGCTTCCTGCAACTTGAGCCCATTATTCTGTGCCTGCACTCTGGGACGATTGAGAAGAGATCCCGGCCCTCCTCTGTGTGACAACCTTTCATGTACTTAAACAGTGCTATCATATCTCCCCTGAGTCTTCTCGTCTCCAGGATAAACATGCCCAGTTCTTTCAGTCTCTCCTCATAGGGCTTTTCCAGTCCCCTGATCATCCTTGTTGCCCTCCTCTGAACCTGTTCCAGTTTCTCTGCACCTTCTTGAAGTGCGGAGACCAGAACTGGACGCAGTACTCAAGATGAGGCCTAACCAGTGCTGAATAGAGGGGAACTAGTACTTCATGCGATTTGGAAACTATACTTCTGTTAATGCAGCCTAATATAGCATTTACCTTTTTTGCACCACATCACACTGTTGGCTCATATTCAGCTTGTGATCAACGACAATTCCAAGATCGTTCCCACATGTCATATGGCTGAGCCAAGTATCCCCCATCTTATAACTGTGCATTGGGTTTCTTTTTGCTAAGTGTAGAACTTTGCGTTTATCCCTGTTGAATTTCATTCTGTTGTTTTCAGCCCAATGCTCCAGCCTATCAAGGTCCCTTTGAATGTTGTTTCTGTCTTCCACAGTATTAGCTATGCCCCCCAATTTTGTATCATCTGCAAATTTAATAAGCATGCTCTGTACCTCCTCTTCCAAGTCGTTAATAAAAATGTTGAACAGCACTGGGCCCAGGACCAAGCCCTGTGGTACCCCACTCGTTACTTCTGCCCAGTTTCAGAAGGAACCATTGATAAGCACTCTTTGAGTACAGTTCTGGAGCCAACTGTGGATCCACCTGATAGTTGTTCCATCCAGCCCACATTTAGCTAGCTTGCTAATCAGAATATCATGGGACACTTTGTCAAAAGCTTTGCTGAAGTCAAGATATATTATGTCCATAGCATTCCCACAATCTACAAGGGAGGTTACCCGATGAAAAAATGAGATAAGATTAGTTTGGCAGGATTTGTTCTTCATAAATCCTTGTCGGCTCCTAGTAATCACTGCCTTGTTTTCAAGGTGCTTACAGATTGACTGCTTTATAATCTGCTCCAGAGTTTTTCCAGGGATTGATGTTAGTTCCCCGGTTCCTCCTTTTGCCCTTTTTGAAGATAGGGACAACATTAGCTCTCCTCCAGTCATCCGGCACTTCACCAGTCCTCCATGATTTCGCAAAGATAATAGACAGCAGTTCTGAGAGGTCTTCAGCCAGTTCCTTCAGTACTCTAGGATGCAGTTTATCAGGCCCTGCCGATTTGAACTCATTCAAAGTGATTAGGTATTCCTTGACTGTTTGTCTGTCAATCTCAAGCTTCAATCCTGCCCCTTCTACTTCATGTCTCCTGTGAGGGTCATAGACCCTTTTTAGGAGAAGACTGAGCCAAAGTAGGAATTGAGCACTTCTGAGGGGGAGACTCAATTATAATTCCCACCACCCTTAACAAACTACAGTTCCCAGGATTCTGTTGTGGGATTCATGTGCTTCAAATGTATCTTGAATGTGCTTTCAATGAATCGTGTGGATCTGCCCTAGTATACTGTGCATTCATTAGTGAATTGAAAAGAACAATTTTAAAAGATATACTTTTAAACAGGGCTGTAGCCTAGTGGTAGGGCAATGCTTTGCATGCAAAAGTCCAAAATACAATCTCTGGAAGAGGCTATTGCCTGGAATCCTGGAGAGCCAATACAAGTCTATGTCATCAGTACTGAGCTAGATGGTATTAAATGGTCTGACTTGGTATAAGGCAGATGCCTTTGTGCCTAAATAAGGAAAGAGACCCAAGGGCCCAGTGATGCCAAAATTTATTTATGTATTTTATTTACATTTATATACTGCTTTATCGTAAAAAAACTCAAAGCGTTTTATAGAAGAATTAAAACAATAAAATTATTGGTAAAAACAGTTAAAGATAGGTATTTTAAAAATTCAAAATAATAAAAACAACAATGAGTTAAAAACAGATAAAAACATAATGCCTGGGTAGGCTTGCCTAAACAAAAAGGTTTTTAGCAGGTGTTAAAATGAGTACAATGAAGTCCTGCCTAATGTATATAGGCAGGGAGTTCCAAAGCATAGGTGCTGCCAAACTAAAGGACTGATTTCTTACAAGAGCAAAACAAGTACTATGTGGCACCCGTAACATGGAAAGCACACCTTGAACTTGGCATTGTAGCAAATCAGCAACCAGTGCAGATTTCAGAGCAGAGGTATTATGTGCTGATATGGTCTCTCACATGTCAGCGATAGTGCGGCAGCATTCTGCACTAACTGCAGCCTCTAGGTCTGATTGTGCTGCATTGGGATTTCTGTGACCTCAGCTGACTGGCTGCCAGGAATTGTTTGGTTTTGGTTAGGAACACTGACTGGTTGCGGGATGCTGAATTTTATGTCTAACTCATAGGAATCTTGTTGTGGTTGATATAGTATTGCATTTAGGAAATCATCACTGTCTTTTCTTTTTCTATTTGCATTTCATTTATGTCCGACCTTACTCCCTTACATATATAGAAGCAACAACAGTGGTTCCATGAGGTCAGCTCAAGCCCCTTAAACCCACTGATGATGCACCTTGTTATTTACATAATGGTTTATTTCTTGCCCAACAGTGGTAAAAGAAAATTCACATACTGGGAAGTGGGGCTTCAGTTGCTGTTGTTCTCAGTCTACTGCCTGTAAAGGTAGACCAAACCATGTGTGTTTTCTCTCTGTCAATTATTACTCACTGGAATAGTGTTGGCTGTCAAAGTGAGTTTATAGCAGCCCACAAGATAGACAGAAAATGGTAGAGAACCTTCTTAATCTTACTCATTTCTCAGATCTCTTTCTCCAGAAAGAAGTAAGAAGTTTGAAGCAGCCACGTTAAAAGGCAGGCAGCCCATTCCAGGCAGGGGCTGCCAACCCTGCTTTGATATGGATATTGTTGCAGAGGATCCCTAGTCAAGCCTTACCAACAGCACAATCTTAACCATATCTACTCAGAAGTAAGTCCTGTTGAGTTCTATGGGGCTTAGTCCCTTAGTGAGTGTGTTTAGAATTGCAGCTGTTCGGGGGCATCCATCTTTACTCCTCAGTACTCCCATCTAACATCTCCACAACACTAGGCTCCTTTCTTGCTACAATGGCCTTCTGGTGACTGGCCTGGCCTGAGGGCACTTAACCCCTTTTTGGCAGAAGTGAGTTGGCTAGATTAAATGTTCCCTACCCAGGCTCCATCTTTTAGCTAAGATTTCTATCTTAATTTTCAATCACAGAAATGTATGAATTGTATGCGCCAAGGAACTGTGGTTGATGCTTAATGTATCATGCTTAATTATGTCACTTGGCCCCACCCCATGATGCCAATTGGCCCTGCCCCATGATGCCACTTGGCCCCGCCCCATGACACCACTTGGCCCTGCCCCATGATGCAATTTGGCCCCACCCCATGATGCCACTTGGACCCACCCCATGATGCCACTTGGACCCGCCCCATGATATCATTCCAGCCCACCCCCAAAATCTCAGGGTTTAGGATGCTTCTGACCTGGCAACCCTAGATGAGAGTGACCAGGGAGTCCAGCTGCAGAGCACCCAGACTAGGGTAGCTAAAGAGATCCAGAAAATGGATGGAGGGCCGGAGGCCATGTAGCAGAGAGACCCCTTTCAGCCCAAGCCCTCCCCTCCCTTATCTCCTTTTCCAGTTTCCCTTGCTTGCTTGCTCTCTGTTGTCATCTCCACACTACTCAGTCCTTCCTGCATGTGCTTTCTTCCACAACAACGTATGTCCCCAGGAGCCAATCAGCATGAAAGGGGAGTGTGTTAGCTACTGAGAAGAGTCTTCTCATTGGTTGACTCACCTCTTTTCACTTTGATTAGCTCCAATCAGCAGGAAAGGACAATGGAGGCATAGGGACCCTGCTGGGACCTTGCTTCCCAAGAAGTAAGGAGTCTAAGACACCCCCCCAGGTCCTGAATGACTACAGCCATGCAGATCAGCCACCTTTCACCGCTAGACCTGCGTCTGAAAAGTTAGATTGAATGGCAGAAAAAATGGGGCAATAAAATAAACAGTGTGGTACTTTCTCCACAAGGGCAGAATCTGAAATTATAGAATATATTCCTAAAATTACCCTTTAAAATTGCAGTTTGCATCAGTTGCATTCTTAGACAAGTTAAAGCAGTTCTAAGAGTAGGATTAGGATTTATGTATAGTCATATAGTTGACACTGAAAAAATATTAGAGGTAAAACTTTAAAAAGATTATTTTTTTAAAAGATACAATTTTTATACATTACAATTTTAATAATCAATGACCAAATTAACAAAATCTTGTAAGATCAAATATCCATACATCCAACTGTTCACCCTTGTTAATAGTGATCACTTTAAAAATAGTCCTTACTAATCACTGGTTAGTTATCAACTATTAGCTTGCCAAATCAGTTGTTAATCCTTCCTTATCAATTCAGTAAGTTATCATTTCATTAGTTCCTATCTGGAAGGTAGTTTTCAGATAAAAGATCTTAAAGGGTTGTTAGTCGCCAAATGAAATCAGTTCTATCAAATTCAATAAGTGTATTTTCAAGTTTGTTAATTAATTAATTGAATTCCTTACTACAATACAGCAAGTAATGATACTTGCTGAATCACATCTGAACCACTTCACTAACTTCTCTACTGAAGGGGTGGGTGGGGTGAAGTATAGAGTTGCTAAGTGGAGAAGAACTAGCTGTAGTAAGAAGAAGAAAAATTATCAGGTGTTATCTTTTATCATAGAATAGTAGAGTTTTAAGCTCCATGTCAGTAGATAAGTAGACTAAAACAGCTGGCTTTCTTGAATTACTTTATAATTTTGCTCTTTCTTTGGTGAACCTTTTATTTCAACATGAGAAGAGCCTGCTGAATTTGACCAAGGCTCCACCTAGTGCACAGTGGCCAAACAGATCACAAACAGCATCTGGTATTTTGTGATAGTCTCTGAACATGGAGGTTCCAACTAGCTATCACAGATTGTTCACATGTAGTCTAAGGAGGATAAACTCAATGATTTCACTTTCCTAGCTGAAACATTTCTAGATGCTTTCACTGCCAATCATAACGCCACTTGAGAAGCAGGAGTAGGGGATAGGAAAAGTTCAAAGACTCGGCTAATATGCTCCCCCCCCCAGCATTCAGAGGAGATTCTAATCCCAGGCAAAACAGTAATAAACAACAACCCACAAGCTTGTGGCCTGAATTCAAACCCCATTTGCACGCTACTGCCATTACTCC